>NC_059183.1:954801-1254801 GCF_020631705.1 Daphnia magna
TGTCAAACTTCCATCTGTAAAACTGTCCCACTGGGTACTTCACCATATGACTGGCATTCTGTCCCCTTTATTTCACGAAAACCTCAATGTAGCGTTAAAACCCCTGTGCCATCCCTGTTTCCAAACCATAAACCGACATGCCAATCTGCCAAGGCTTCTGGTCGACGGACGTTTCGATTAGAAATGAGCAAAAATAGCTCTCGACCATCGATTGGGTGTATCGATCAAGCCAAAACTACATCCGTTTCGATATATTTTATGTATTTGTTACTTGTGTTGCTGTCGCCTCCGGTCCGAGTAACGTTGAGCGTCCTCACCACGGCGACGCCTGGCTCGCTGGGGGGCATTATTAGCCCCACCACCAGCAATGGCACCGACGCCACCACCACCCAGAGTGGACGGACAACCCAGTAATCCGGGACTGAGTCCGGCCGAAGTGGAGTGACGTCGAGAAAGGACCGAGTTTTTAAACAATTTGATCGAATCGGGCGTTCGATTAGCGAAAGAAGTGGCGCCTACGGCTGGCCGAAAGAGCGTCGGCAGTTGTTTGGCCGGAGGTAATTCAAAGAGCGACGACACGATGGCCGCCGATCCGGGCGGATGCGGAGACGGAGGTGACGAAAACGATTCGGAACGAGCAGAATTGTGATGCACTCTGAGGCTGACGACGTTGACCTGGCCCTGCTCTTCGTGACGACCGACGTTGTTTACGACGGCGACCGACGACGGAGGCGTCGACGCCACTCCGCTAGACACGGCAACAACATTTGTCGTTGAGGCCGTGGTCGATACTTCGCCACTGTTACTATTAGCCTGATGGCGAACTTTGTCTTTGTTTTTATTCCGCCTTCCGGACAGCATTTCCCACAGGAGCATCATGACGCCGCAACAAGAGGTCACGATCGCGTGACATTCAAACCAACCGTTCCCTCCCAAAAAAAAAACAACAAATAACAACAACAGCGAACGAATGTAGCACCTGACGACACTACCAAAGTCACTTCGTAACGAGTCCGACGCTAAATAAAAATAAGAAAGAAAACAAAAAAAGAAGAAAAGGAAAAAGAAATGGAAGAGAGAAAAAAAAAAGGGGAAGAGAGGCAAAACAGTTAGGTTGTTGGAGGCTCTCCGCCCAGCCGTACACTGACAAGCGCTTTTTGCCGGAGTGCAAGTGGAACGAAACAAGACCTCCCTAGCTTCCCAGCGCTGCTGTACGGAAGAGGGGCCAAACTGACGAAGGGGGAGGGCACAGCAGGGAAGCGCAGGAACAGGAAAGCGCGGACAGGTTGCGTGTGATGTTCTCAAGAGACTTGCCGCCGCCGCCGTCGACTTCACTCTACACACACGCTTGTTGTTTGCTTGTTTCGGTTCGATTTTTTTTTTCTTTTTCTTTCCCTTAGCTACACCCTATTCCAGGTAGACTTGGTGTTGCGTAGGCTTTATACAGTGTTGTATACACAAACCAATGCGCCTGTTATTCCCTCTACACTTGACGTAAGGGGTTTTGCCTTCAAAATAATTTCAAAAAATAAAAAAGGGAAATAAAAGGCTCCACCCATTCGGTTAGGTCTACTGTTAAGTCAAGCTGATATCAGTACTATATACTAGATTTGAATGTGTCACTAGGCACTCCCGGAAACTCCTCCTTCCGCCCTCAACAGCTGCGAGGGAGGGCATCCATAGACGGTGCCACGAACAGACATGAACCAGGCGCATCAAAGGCAAGAACTTCGATCGAAGCCAGTTCGTTGTAGACGAGTAACAGGCAGTCAAGAGTAACAAGAAGAGTATGGAGCGCACACACACACAAGACAGGTAAGATTCTATCAAGGCCAAAAAGGGAGAGAGTAGTATCGGCGATGTGCAATGTCTGTTAGAACAGCAGATGGGGAAAAGGAAAGGAGCCAGCGCGGCAGAACCAAAATCAATCAAGTCCATATATCATGGACCACATGTGATTAAGGCTTTACTTTTCGGCTCTTATCAGCTCGATTGGGCGATGAAAGGAATTCGGACAGAGAAAGAAAAAAAATATTAACGTAAATCTAGTCTCTTCATTTTCCGTTGGGGCAATATCTGCACGATGGCCCCAGCCGTATATAATGAACAATCAAGCAACGGTTGACATGGAAAACGAAGCGCACAGCTCTCTATTGCATCATCATATTTTTTATTTTTTTTTATAGACTCCTGGTCCTTTTTTATTTTTAATGAGAAATGAACCAATCAACTTTGCGCTGAGGCTGCCTTCGTTTTCAAAGTCCCCCTCAATCTAAAAGAAAACGTTTGCCATTACTCTATATGAACAAATGTTTTCCCCTTTTTGTTTTTTGTTTTAATCATTATCATCAAGCTGAATTAATTTATTTTAGTAGCTGTCAAGATATATTTATTCGCATAGTAAAGTAACATGGGTTCGGTCCTCCCTGGCGCGTTTGATTGCTGGGCGTCGCCCAACCACGCGCTCCTCTGTACACCAAAATAAATAAGCGATGTACATACATATACACATACGTAAGATTTTTCAGGGCGGAAAAAGCTGAAAAGAAAAGAGACGTTTGATAAACACGCGCTCACGTCGTCCCTTATTGGCCAAACAGAATAAAAATAAAATCTCCCGCGTAGAAAATGGCCTCCCCTCGAAGCAAACACGGCACCCTCGAAAACCAATAAATCACAAATTTCCAAACAAAAACAACAAGAAAAGAAATAAATAAATAAAAAAGGAAAACATGAACGAGAAAATCGAGGGGGAAAAAAAGGGGGACGAGAGAAAGAGCAAATAGAAATCATCAATATACAGCAATTGCGCCAATAGTTCATAAGTAGAGACTCGGTAGAGACAGCAGGTCGGCCAGAGTATTAGAAGGTTGTCTGTGCTCTATGTATAAACGATCTCGTTCGACCCCTAGCAACAATAAACACACACCAAAAAGTCAAGTCACGAGTAAATCACCATGTTCCGGCACTGGGCCGTACAGTTCGTTCTCTCCATCATCATCATCCATTGCTATACCCTCTCCCCATTTTCTTTACCTTTTTTTTTTTTTTCTACATAAAAATAAAACAAAACAAAACAAAAACTGGAAAATAGTCGTAATAGATAAAAAAAAAAAAAAAAAAAAGACGGAACACTAAAATAATAACATGCTCACGGTTTTTCCTCATAAATATTGAGTGAGCGTGTGATTGTGCCGATGATGGAAACTTTGTAAAATTCATTTGCCGACAAAACGTTGCGATTAAGAAGAAAAAAAAAAAAAAGATAAAAGAAAAGAGGGGAATGAAAAATCCACGGATAACAAATATCCTCGAATTCTACATATGCAAGTTAGAAGCATTATCGAGTATAGTGCGCCTCGCGACGGAATCTGTGGGCGGTCGGGGTTGATGGCAGGCGGATTGAAAATAACATCAGCATCGCCAGAGAGGCCAGGACGAAAGCCAAGAAAGAAAAAAACAACGCTTCGGACATGTGACGGGCTAGACGGATTGGACGGATCAGGCACAACAAACTACCACAGCGAACATCAAAAGGCCAAATGATTGAAATCAGATAATGATGGAGTGGCTGCTGGGCATGGCTCACTGGCGGCCTTTTAGACATGAGCGACGGGGCGGCATTGGGTATCTTTTTCTCAATACGTATGTTACTGTAAATGTTACATGATGGGGCTGTTGGGTCGCTAGAATTTCATTTGCCGAAGTGAAAAGAAAGAAGAAAAAAAAAGAGACGCCAAAAAAATCAAATAAAATCACATAAAAACTTGCGCAAAGGCTCGGGTCGTATCCGCTATGTGAGTAGATGGCTGCACGCAACTATATACATAACGCTGCACGTCACAGACAGACATAAAAAAAAAAAGGAATGAACGAACGAAAGAAGAAAACGAGGGGGAAAAGTTTTGAAGACGGACCGAAAACAGCGAGACGAAAGAAAATAAAGTGCCCAATGTATAGTTTGTACACCTGGCGGCAGCCATTTAACCCGAGAAGGAGAAGGACGAACGTGAGTGAGAAAAAGCAGAGAAGAAGAAGAAAACAAAAAAGAGACCCATGAAGTCATGTCAAGGGAATTATCGAGGAATGTTGTGTACCGTCTGCATCTAATAACGAAAGAATGCCACACACCGAAAAAAAACGAAGAAACACAAATTCTATCAGTCCCCTTTCCATTCTACCTATCTCTCTTTCTAGCTCCACTCGTTCGACCTAACTGCCTACCTTCTTTTCAAACCCTTCGCTTCGATGACGATATCATCAAGGAAGCGCTTCCATCCTCTATCGGAATGTCACGATAGTCTCACACGAGTGCCATAGTAAGAGAATTAAAGAGACCTTAACAAAAACATGTTACAACAAATGGAGAGAGAGATAGAAAAGGTTGAAAACATTAACGACCAAACGATTTCTAATAGATTGAATAACAATCCAAGAAAAATAATTTAGAAAAAAAAAGGGCTCGAAAAGACAGTAATATGATGAATGACGTATCAAGATCCTCCTCTCTCTCTCTTTCTCCATCACGAGAGGATGAAAGCAAGCGGCGCCTGATTTAATTATACACTCGATTAAACGACAAAGAAGCGAAAGCCGTGGCTCACGATGTTCACGACGCTAATTTAGTTAATTTCTCTTTGCTAATGAACTCGTGTGCGCGTCGCGAGCAAACTCTCAACTATTTGTCTTGTGCCAGTCTGCAGTCGACGTTGATAAAGACGGGCAGAAAATCAGATGGCGGCAGCCATCAATCTGTTCGCTAATAACGTCAATCATGACATCCATATTGATTATTTAAAATCTAGTCGACAGCGGAGGAGTACAGTTGTAAGATAGCCGTATTTTTTACATGTCAAATGCGCCCAGGCAACAAGGACAAAGGCTTTCCTTGTCAACAATAGACAATTCATCATGTGTGGGAGTCGATTGTTCTTCGCCGAACTACCAACTGCATTATGCAAATTTTTTTGTTTTGTTTTGTTTTTTTTTTGTTTTTTTTTGTTTTTTTTTGTTTTTTTCATTCGACGAAGATGACAACAGACGACTCTCAGCTTCCGTCATACGCATCATTTTCAGCGCGGCTCAATCGTGTTGATAACTTTCACCGCGTTTATGCTTTGATTTATTTCTTTGGTTTACCTGTTTAAACGTTGAACACCGAGCCGTATTTTACTGGGCGCGCTGAAGCGCCGCCCACGATTCTTGTTGTTGGCCAACATCATCGAATGGTGAATCACCGTCACTTTGCGCTTACGTTGCTCCGGATCCATATGGAATTTTTTTTTTTTTTTGATGGTCTCGTTTTTTTTTTTTAAATGAAGAAAAGCCAACCCAACGCAAAACGTGTTAAAAACGCAAAACGGAACGTTGAAAGGTGATAATCGGACGGTTTTTATGGCGGAACACGATTATAAAGATAGAGGTCATACGAGACCGACACATTTTTCAGTTGATGGGCAGTGAATTAAGCCAGTTTTGCAGGGTAAAGGTTGATTGCTATATTGGCCTACAAGAATTTCACTTACGCACGCAAACACATGTCTCTCTTTCATTTCACTAGGAGCACAACGATACCTCCTTTCAAATATTAGGCAAGATTAAAATAAAAAAAGAAGAAGTAAATAAAAACACATCCATAAACATTTACGTGGGTGAGGTAATAAAGGGGTCGTCGTAGCGAATCACAAACACCTGAGAACTTGGGTGGGTATAGGATTTTTAAAAGGATTGGGGGGGTTTTCCTGACGGGCACTTAATTTTTTTTTTCACTTGGTATAGAAAGAACGAAATGGGTGCCGCCACGCCCTTTCGTCACACTGTAGACGACGGGGACATTACGATCTCAGGTATTCATTTAAGTCATTTATATTCACCGACTTATTCAGAGTTGAATATAAATAGAGAAGCACCGCGAAAGGAATGTCACGATCCCGGATCACGCATTGCTCAGTAGGTGTTGAACGTAAACGATCACTGGGTTCCCTCTTTTTCAATTTCTTTCTTTATTTTATTTTTTTCTGTCCCCCTTTTTTTTTTTTTGAAATTGAAATAAAGAGACAAGCGTCACGTGAGTCCCGACGAAAAATTCATGGCGCCAGTCTTTTTTCTCCCTTCTTTTTCAATAAATCAAAAGTTGGATGTTATTCTTGTAACTGATTCAATTATCCAAGCTCAGTTCAATTTCACACACACACACACTTTTAAGTTTAAAAAAAAAAAAAAAAAAATAGTAAACAGCAAAAACGCACGGGACGATTTTAGAGAGACGTCGCTCTCTGACGACCAGACCGGCTCGACTGGTGTGGGCTTTTTTCAAACGAGCTCGAACTTCTTTTATATACGCGCCGCACACTGCCAACCCAACCAAACCCTAGGAGCACAAAACCGACGGGCCAACTAAACAAAGCAGCCAACCGCATATAGATACGCAAGTAAAGGCACAGCTCGGATAACAACAACAACCTATCACCACGAACTGATTATTATGATTTTCTTTCGGATAACAACAACAACCTAACACCACGAACTGATTATTATGATTTTCTTTTTTCTTTTTTCGAAACCCCCCCGCAAATGATCAAACAATTAAAATTAGACAACCATCGGCTGAAACGCTGACTACTATCCTCGATTGAGAAAGACTCTCACCTAACTCAACACAACTAGAAGTCTTCAACTTGTTCGCTCTCTCTTTGTATAGAGGGGAGTGGTCGGCGGTAGGAGGAGATAGTCAAATCGTTCACGCATCTTCTTCATTTTTATTTTTTCGCTGCTTCGTTTCTTTCTAACCCTATAAGAGCAGCATACGCTGATGATGAGGGATTCCTCACTCCATCATCGAAAGGGTGGCGGTAGCGACGTAGCGCGGCAATGAGCAATTTAAGTTAAGCGGAGCGAACTGAAATGGTGTCAAGAGACGAGAAATGAGCGCCACCGCGCCTTAAGTTCGTGAAAAATAAAAACAGAAGAGACATTCCTCCGGACAGCGTTATGCCGACAACAAAAACCAAGACAACAACAACAAGAACAAAAATAAAATTAAAGGCACTCATCTTAAAAATATATTTTCTTTTTTTTTTTCACGGCGGAGCTGCCGCATGGGAAAAAGCTTTACACAACCCGGCCGTCCAGTTTTAGTTTTTTTTTTTTTTTTTTTCTTTATCCGTGTGCACTGATTACCGTGTCACTTTGCCTTTTATTTTTTTCCTTCTCTTTGTTTTCTTCTTCTTTTTTTTTTTTTTTTTTTTTTTAATTCCAAGAGTCAACCAGGCGAATTCAAAATGAATTCGTCTCTTTCTTCTTCTTATCTCACCGGTTTCTTTCTATTTCTTTTTGAACGTCCGTCTTTTTCTTTATTTGTCAGCGGAGGTCACAGCACGCGGTAGGTATTATTTGCTTTTGTTTCATCCACGTTCCGTTGCGTTGCCCTTCTCCGGTTCTATTGCAACACCCTACCCCCCTTCGCTCGTTTTTTCTCCCATTGCAAAGAAAATCGCTATATATGGCCTTTGGCCCGGTGTCCTTAGCTATCCGTTTACACTGTTATCTTCTCGTTAAAAACAGCCCGAACTGTCAGCGTACATCAAAGATATGCACGACACTCGCGTTGTTGTCAAATAAAAATAAATACGATATTCCCCTATCTATATGGTACTTGTCGTCGTATGGCTGATTAACCAGCGATACCTGCACGAAAACATGTTTCAGCCGTCATAATGCTAATAGTGAAGACATCGCACTCGCCTTGCATCACGTTGATTTTCTAATTGACATCGATTCCTTATCGATCTGATGCCAGCGAATTTCTCCCCGTTTCGATAACATTTCAACAACTAAGTGAAGCAACAAGGTTCTGATTTTCTATTTATCCTCCCAATCACCCAAGGAATTTTAATGCTATTATTTTAATATAATATGCCAGGCTATTGACTTGTAGGTTACATGCTCGTATTGGGAAGTTCTTTACCAAAAGGTCGGCATCCAAAACTGGTGGATGACGTTAGCCGAAAACTTTGACAAAGGAGATTGACGATCCTCTAATGGCATGTGTGCCACGCGAGAAAAAAACAAAACAAAACACGAACACAGAGAGCTTCACATTGTCTCTTTTTTTATTTTTTATTTGTTCATATGGCTGCGGTTATATGCATCCACGTTTGTGAATTGACGACTTTAGATGCATGGCGACAGAAGCTCAAAAGCCTTTGGCGCGTCGATTTCAAAAATGAATTTTAGAGAAGCGAAAAGGGGGAATGAAAAACACACATGAAATGGATAGCCAACGACGAAAGTTGAAAGGCTAAAAGAGCGGGCGCCTACAGGACTATGTCAAAAAGGAAAAGCCAGCCAACAAATAACAACAAGGGGAAGCGAAATGGAAGTCGTAATGGATTCAACACGCAACATCACAACTCTGCGTAGGTAATAAAAAAAAAAAGGCTTTTCGGTTGTTTGAACCGAGAGCCCCTTTTTCCGGGGGTGGGGGGCTTTGGAAGATGTTTAATAAACGATGTTTGAAAAGAAGAGAGAACGAATTATATATAAAAAAAAAAAAAGGAAACCAAACAGCAGCCGACTGCTGCTGCGTATATTTCGGTTGTTTTCTTAGGAATTGGTCAAGGAATGTGTCCCGTGCGTCTAACCCTCTCTCACGTTACCTCTCGTTATTGCGACGGTCAATTATAGAAGCGCAGGCCTTTCACGACACGAGCGAGTTCTTGGAATTCTTTTTTTTTTTTTCTTTCGGGATCTCTATACTTTTAAAGCCTTTGTATTCTATTTTTCTTTTTACGCGCAAATTCCTATGGGGTCCCTTCAAGCCGAAGATGAGAGAATTTTCGAGCGTGCAAAATACAGAAATTCGTGTGCACCTTCAACTTTCTCCCGTTCACCTTTGCATTTTAAAAACTAGTTATTTAATTGGATGCAAAAACAGATGAAATTACGTTTTAACCATCATCCTTGACTCTCTCTCTTTCTCTTTCTGCCTGTTGGAATTGCGGATTTTATTGCGTAGTGGCACCAAAAAAACAAAACACGAACGAAAAAGAACACGCAAGCACAACATCTTTTCCTAGGGGCGAATAGACAAGTTGATCGAGAAAACAAAAATTGAACTGCCAACAAACAAACAAACAAACTCGCCCCGGAGCTGAATCAAAATAAAGATCGTCATAACCCACTTTCTAATGTCATCTCGTCAGTTTGTTTGTTTGTCCATTAATGGTGAAATGGTCAGTTTTACAGTTTTCGTTCCATCATCACGTCGTGCCATTTTTTTTTTTTCCCTTTTTTTTAAATTTTTTGTAGTTTCTGATAGACAAACATTAAAACGTGACCAGTGGAGAGTTCACAAAGTTCTTTGAACATTCAGTCGGGAAATGAAAGTGGGAATCAATCAAGTATGAAAAAAAGAGAAACTCTTGGCTTCATCATTTCTTTTTGTTAATTTTTCTTTTTTTTTTCAAATCTGCTTTAGGATGTTTAGGATTATAACTACCCAAAAGTTTGATTACTGCGCCAAACAACTACCGTGAACCGTTAAGCTACTGCTGCAGCCTCCAATGTTTGGCCATAGCGTTGCATTGGTTGTTCCCGTCTTGTTTTATCCATCACGGAGGGATAACGGTGCAAGGACTTCACGCACAACAAGGCACGCAGGGATTAGCAAAGTCCCATGGTCAGGGAAACATAGAAAAAAAAAGCGCACAAGTTTGGTGATTGGTATACGAGCAAAGCAATTTCGTCGTGTCGTCAGTTATGATTTATTTTAATTAACTCTTTTGTTTGGAAAGCAAACGCCAAAAGGCGAGAGAACCTCCCGTTTCATCAACAAAAGCACAAACAAATAAAAATAAAAAAAAAAAAACTAAAGAAGAATGCCTCTGTTTCTGAATGTCAAAAGGCGATAACTTCCACTTCATCTCGAGTCGAGTATATTTTTGGGTTAGGTGTGGCGCGCTCGCTAATGACTTTCGTACGGCTGGAGAGTGTAAAATAGAAACAATAAAAAAGAAGAAGGGAGGGAGTCTAAAACGCCTTGACGAGCTAAACTGCTGGGGCGGTGAACGTGGCACGATCGCGCACTGGTGGGAGAAATGCACAAGATGACCGACTTCCGCGATATTCGCGGAATTTCAAAATCGAGCAATCAGTGATGAGGCTACTCGCTAGATATTGCTGCGAACGCCTTAAAAAAAGTAAGCATTTCTACCGCTAGATGGTGTTCCTCTGACGTCGTAAATCACCTTATCCCGCGTAATTCACGACCCGTTCTTTTTCTCTGTGAAACTTGACTCTTGCGCGACCGACATTTGTGATGATATCAATAACAATCTGCCACGTTATCTATGCTAATCCAATTTGACACGTAACCCATTAATTTATGCGTGAAACATTCCGAATCCGACTTCCTCTAAATCCTCAAGTGCACCGCGCTAAGAAACAAAAAGAAAAAAGAAAGGCAACACATAAAGTAAAGCGCATAGAGTAGGTGGAGTCCATCTTTGGTCTGCCAGCAACCACGTGCGCCATTACCTGCTTCATTAGAGCACGTGAACACGCATCGGTGCCATTGTCTGAGCTACGCCGCCTCCGCCTTCCTTCCGACGAATGCTTGCTTTTACCTTTGCCGCCGTATAGCCTCCGCTCCCTCCTCCCGCCTTTCCTTTCTGTGCCTATTTTTTGTTCGACATTTATCCGTCGCTTTCGGGCCGAGTAAACCAGAGTTACACGATAAAGCAATAACAACAAAAAACAGACAATCCAAGCCGACTAGGACCGGTAATTTCATCATCATCATTACCGTCATCAGCGTACGGATCATTGAACTTTCTCTCCTTCCATTCTGATCCAATCTTGGGCCGTGCAAGAAAAAGAAAATAGAGGGGAAAAAAAAGAGATAGCATTTAAAGAAAAGAAAGAGGGATGAAACATGCAATCTAGCGATCGATCGATCAAGGCTGACGATGACACGGACCGTCAGCAGCGATGGGCGGAGGATTACGGGATTTAAAAAAAAACTGGCAAGAAAGCGCGATGGCTAGGAAGCCCATCAGTGATGAGTCAGTTGAGAGCCTACATCACAAACACAACAGCACAGGTATAATTAATAGGGACCTGTGGATGTGAAAACAAAAAATGAACAAAAAAAAAAATGTAAGAAAAGTTAATTGTCCAATAGAACAGCTGCACCTTTATTCCGAAGATGATTCATCTCATCACAACGTTCTGCACGCATTTCTCCCGTTTCTTAAGGGGAAAAAAATATGTCAAAACCAAGACAAGGAAAAACCATTTCTCTGTTCAATAGCTCCTCGTACGGTATTCGACGGGGAGACAGAAAAAAAAAAAGCCATTACTTTTTATCTCGTTGTAACTGCACGCAGACGTCAATGCGGAGCGGTAACATACGGTGACATACATAATAAAACGATGGAAAGAACAGGGGGAATTCCGACACTTAAAGACGACATTTCAATACGGATGTGACGTCATCAAGTTGACACGAGTCATTACGACCAAAAGTGCCATGTTTCCCCGTTAAAAACTGATTGCGGCAAGCCAAGAAATTGCCCATGAATATGACGACCTAGGGGTAGATTTGCATACGAAAACAAAAATCGGAATACAAGCCCCGGGCGGGCTACGAATACATCCAAACTGGCTGCTCTCCGGAGGTTTTAAGAGAGATTAGAAAGAAGTAGCTCCAAGGAGCTTTAGCGGCTATTTTGTATGTACATACGTAAAAAGAGATGGACGCCAACTTTAACCAGACGAGAGGGCCAAGTCAAACAGAAACCCACAAGAGAAAACAGGAGACAAAGAAAAAAAATAATAATAATAATGAAAGATTTATCTTTGTGTGTTGCCATAGCGAAATAGGGAAGAAGAAAAAAGTTGCTTGGGACCTGACTTTATAAGGCGAGGGACTAGTTCAACGGCGAATAGACAACAAAGCATACAGAACTACAGGTGTGTGTTGCGTCTGCTCGCTTGCTTTCTTCATATTTTTCTACAATCTTAACATTCGATCTGAATCTTCTACATCACATTCATAAAAAATGGGCGTCTGTTTTATTCGATTCCATCTTCTTTTCTTTTTTTTCTTTCTAATCCCAACGTAATTTTTGTTTTCCAGTTATTTTTTCTTAAGAAGGCAGGCGGGTTCGTCATAGAACTCATTCAGTGATGATGTCATCCACCTTAGAATGGAAGGTGAAGTAGTAAAAAAAAAAAGCAAACCAACGTGGGGAACCGAATAGTGAAAAGCCCTTTAAAGGTCATCCGACAAATTCCTGGCGCCAAAAGGAAGAAACAAATAAAAAGCGCAATTACATTTTAGAACTTAGGACGAGATAATTGAAGAAACAAAACTGGTTAATCGCTAGGATGTAAAAACAATAACAAAAAATCTTTAATCGCATTCCGCGTGAGTTTGTAAAGAGGTTCATGAATTTTATCACCGCCAACAAAGATTGGGCACGTTAAAGACAATGTGCGTGATAAAATACGAATATAATGAAATCACAACCGTTGCAATTACTGTAGCCATAAACATTGATGCGCTTGTCTTATTAACATCAATATTTTGTAATTAATTTTTCCAGGAAATGCAGTCGTTAAGTCCGCACGCAATTTTCAGAAACACGAGTAAAGTAACGAGAATCATTCGCCAAATAGAAAACACGATCGTGCGCGCCGCACTTAAATGCAACAACAGATCGCGATTAATCGATAAGTCGGGCGGCCAAATGTTCTCTAGTTTCTAAAGATATTTTTTCGTACATATCGATAATAATTTATATTGAATCAAAGAAACATCTTCCCGAG
The DNA here is from genome assembly GCF_020631705.1 of Daphnia magna. Taxonomy (NCBI): domain Eukaryota; kingdom Metazoa; phylum Arthropoda; class Branchiopoda; order Diplostraca; family Daphniidae; genus Daphnia; species Daphnia magna. The sequence goes on from NC_059183.1 coordinate 967,633, forward strand.
GGTCATTAACAGTCCGTTTAATTGAGTGGGTATATAGAGTATCATCGAGAACGGACCCCCACCGAGAACGATAAGGCGATCAAGTTTCATTAAAGCTTCATCATCACCCCCCGAGATGAGGAGACAGACCTCTGTTGTAATTACCAGGTATCAGCACCACGAGAGAGCTTTAAAAAAAAAAATGGAGGGGGGGGACTCACGTGACGCACGAAGAACGCGCGCGCACAACCGAAACGAAGCGGCAGCAAGAACTTCGCCCACCTGACGGAAAGCATTTTCGGCTTTGCCTTTAAGGATCAACTCAACTAACTAGAACGTACACACGCACACAGACGTGGGCCGACGGGATGAATCGTCACTCTTGCATCACGTATATAAAACAAACGCTAAGCGCAAAGTTGTTTGGAAATCCCGCCGGCCATCAATGCTTTCCGTCGCCTTTGATTTTTTGCCTTTGGGTCTTACAGGGGGACCCCCTCCACACTCGCAATTCAAAGTAGGACGTGCGTATGAATAACTAAACAAACGACAGTAACAACAAAAGCGCGGGAATAACAAAAGAGATGCGGACAAAAGGAGGGACCGGACGGAAGGGAACAGCTTCGCGGACGGACAGAGTTCGTGACGCCATTCATCACGACATTGATGACGACACAACTTGTATATATTTACAATTGACGTTTTTGGACAAAGAGCTTCTTGGTCTTCTCGAATTGAAAGTATAAATGCGTAGACAATCGGAGATCGAAACACAATTTAAAACCTGAGGAAAAATAAGAAAATTGAAGAGAAATCAGCGAAATCTAATATCGAAGCTTTTGTTATTGCCTCTGTTTTGTTTTGTTTTTTTCGCCACCAAGAACAGAAGGGAAGAAGAGCGGATGAAAGTAGAGGCAGAAAAAGGAAAAAAAAAAAAGAAAAGAAACTTGGCTTTTTATTATGCGTCTTTTTGGAAATGGATGAGCCAAAGAATCACAAGTCTGTATTCTTATTTAGGATTCACGGCACGCAAAAACAGGCAACATAAATCAACGACTCCTTTCTCTCTACTACCCGCCTAAAAACCAAAAAAACAAATCAAATCAATAGAAGCCTTTCTCGGGCTCAGTCTTCATTTGGACAATAAGACAAGAGACGAACGAAAAATAGCTTACACATTACAGTCAGTTATGCAACAATGGCAAGAGACGCGATAGAGAAAGGAGACGATAGAGAATTAAGTGCTGCGGAGAAAAGGGTCAGCTGGCTGCATCAACAGTTTTACATCAGCCCGTTTCGAAACAAAACAGAATGAGACAAAATAAAAGAAAAATTCCCGACTTTCTTTTCGATTTATAAAATTATTATTATTACGACCGCGAAGAACGAAAAATATATAGGAGGAGGAGGTTCATCTTCCTTAAAAGGATATCGGTTGGTCGCAGCCAAATGAATTAACCGGGGTATACAACCGTCGCGACCCACAAAAAGAAACAAAACAACCAAAAACGGACTGCAAAATGGGCTCATTCAAAACAAGAGTCCCCCAAAAAAAAAAGGAACGTTGCTGACTGAAAACGTTCAACGACTTTTCGGCATCCTTTTCCTTATGTGCGTTGTCGACTTTTTTCTTTCTCATTTGCTTACCAAAGAAAGAGTCAATACTATTTAGGAATAACCAAATAAATTTAGAGAAACGACCCCCCGTTGACTTTCTTTTCTTCTTCCCCCTTGGTTGACCTAAGCCAGCGATAGGGGGGGCTGCGATTCACGTCCGTATATCTCTCGGCTATTTCGTCCCGTTCGCTTGTTAACCATTTTTTATTCGTGTCTTGCTCCTAGTGGTCACATCGTTTCGTGACCAAAAGCGAGCCACAAGCTGTACAGTATAACAAACAAAAACGCGCATTTCATGTTGACAGTTAAAAAAAGAAACATATGTGACCAACTGGACAGCTGAACAAGTTGGCACAACGCAATTCCAAACACACACACACGACGACTCCCGTCCGTCGTTCAGGCTCCACTCGTTTCTGTTTTTCAAGAATTAAAGACCATTTTTATGGCTCTTTTAATTCCAGCGCTTTTAGTTTTTAGACAAGAGAAGGTCCGACTATGTGAACAACAATAGATTTCAACAGCGAAATCTGTTAAAATACGCGTATACACGAAAAGAATGCAATCGAAATCGAGTTGCCACAAGGCACGCATAATCAATGATTCAACAATTCGATTCACCGACCGTTGTGAATTACTCACAACATCATTTCAGTTGCATTAACCTTTTTTTTTTTTTAATTTCTACCCGCCGCTTGCCAATTGGATATCGATAGTGAAAAAAACCGGTCCAATCTGGTGAATATCAATTTCACCATTCACAATAATTGAAGGTCTTTGACAGTTGAGTCACTGATCGATACGTCACGACTGTTTCGCATTGACGTTGTAAAGAAAAATGCAAGTCGACAATGTTGTAGGCCTTCGAAAAAATCAACCTATCCCAACATTGAAATAATAATACGATAGACAGGGGGGGGGGGATGATGGATTTATGGACGGATGGGATGGATTGGAAGGAGTGGAGCAACATTGACGGATGACAAGTGTCAGTGGAATTTTGAGCAATGATGCGACCTTCTCCTCCGGCCAGTTCAGGCCTGCAGTCAAGTTACACGTATACGAGCGTATTTGTTTTGTTTTACTCACGACGTTGATCCGCTGATCATTTCCGACATGTTCGACGTCGAAGAGTGGCGCGTGCTGTACCAAGCGGCGCTCTCGGTGAACGTAGACGACGACACGCTGCGTCGGAAGTTGGTCGTAGTCAAATTCTCGCTGTGTCGCCATTGATGAATCGACGAGCTTTGCACTTCGCGGTAATTTTCAGCGTCTTCTGCGGCCGCAGCCCCGCCGTCGGCTTTCGAAGAGCGCGGGATTTTCAATTTAGGCAAAATGAGCGTCTTGCCCCGGCGGTGACGCAACGTCGACGCAAAGGCCGACGTGAACGTCATCTCCGATTGTTGTTGCTGCTGCGCTTGAAAGACGGTCGAATGATGAGTCACCGACGACGTCGTCGACGAAGGACTCAGCAATTCCAAATGCAGCGTCGATTGAGAATTGCTCGGCGACAGGCAATTGTGACGCGACAGGTGGTGATGAAGTTGCGGCTGCTGTCGGATGGGCGTAACCAGAGTCGAAGCCAAACTGGACGAAGCAGATGACGACATCTCAGACGATTGCATCGTCATTTCCGAAGACGTCGTTTCGCTGCGTTCAGCCGACTCGACAAAAATTCGGCTCAAAGGTAACACCAGCTGATGCCGGACCGAACTCGATTTCGGCGTGCTCGTCTCCATGTCGATTCGATTTTCGCACCACCTCTTGTCCTATACTCCCCTTTCGTACTCCTCCTTTTGATTGACGCAACAATATACAACATCCGTTCAAAAACAAATAGACTATGGTACCAGACAAAGTGAGTCGTAGTTTCTGGCCCCCGTTGTTGCTATTTACCATCGAGACGTGCAGCGAGCAAAACGATCGTTTCGAGACTCTCATTGACGATGCGAATGGGGAATGAAAGACGGACCACACAGTGCCGACTGCAAAAAATAAACACACCTCCACGTATCGACTACGACACAGCGCACGCGCCTCCTTCTTACACAGCGTTTAAAAAGCTTTCTCTGTTTGCTGCACCATCCCCTAAAGGTTTTTAATCTTCTTGTTTTGTTTTCTGTCTGAGTTGGACTTGTTGGATTCAAACTTTTTGCCTCCCCTCGGTACTAGACGACTGTTTATTTCCGTGTGACTGTTTTAACGATCGGCCTTTTTTGTTATTTTTCATTCCTTTAAATGTTTTTTTTTTCTCTTATAAAGACGACGCCAGACCAAAAAAAAAAACTATTTCGAGCTGATGAAGCATAACGATATGCTCCTGTATATATATATAGGACCCGGTGAAACCACAACAGCTGCTTATAACCGAGAATGTGGAATTACCAGCTAACCTATAATCGAGTACGTGAGTGGCGTCAAGCGACACAACCAATGTTTTCTTATTTTCGACGTGCTCACTTTCGAACCTCCCACCCAAACATCCTCTGCTTTTCTTTCTCGCTTGTTACGCAAATACGTCCACCGATGTCGACTACGCTCGATACTCTGTGCTGTGTTTATCAATCAACAACTTAGTCGAGCCATAACAGCCCAAGCGTGAAAGAACTCTAATCCCGCTGATGATGTTCTCTGTTTGATGTCCAGGCAAAAAGAGACAACACGTGTCGAAAATATCAAAGAGAAAGTAGGGACGAAAAGGTAGAAACAAGATGCTCAGATGAATCTTCAAAAACAAAACATAATAAAAAACAAGTCGCGCAAGAATGCACGTCATCAAACGCTGAATGAAAACGTACATCCAAGTTAAACAGACGCACGCAAGGACACACAAAAATTGGACGACCAACTAGGCAGAAAGGAAGGCGAGATTGAAAACTGGATTTTCATATATTTGTTCCGAGTCCCTAGTTATTGACGAAAGAAAGTCTTACAGTTCCGATGGCAGTGGGGGTCGGGGGCTATCAGAAAAAGGTGAAACTGCTTCGGATCGATGACGACTCTTGTCTGCTCTGCCCTTCTCTCTTTAGGCTGTACATTACAGTACATTAGATGTTGGACCTCCTGGTGCTACAACTCTCATCCACGGTCGATCAAAAAAAATAAAAATAAACCCTTTTAAATAGAGCCGACGTTATCGGCTATTCGTTTCGGGTTCTCTTTCAACGAACGTCTACAAAATGAAACCAAAAAATAGCAACAAGCAATCTGATCGGTAGAGCGATAATGTTGATACTACTACTAGTTTTCTCAAAGATTTCTAGCATTTAAAAAGCCATTTGATTCGTGGGAAAGTTCTTTTATCCCCCCCCCCAACCCCAAATAAATTGCACGATATTACGTTGACGCTCTTGCTTTGAAAGACCAAGTGTTGGCGGATGTCAAAGTTCTATGTAATCGAAGGAGAAAAAGTCTGGAGGAACTCGACAACGATCAAAGCTGCCCGTAACATAAAAGGATTGAATTTCTGTCCGCCCTTGCGAGGGAAATGGATGTCATTGGCGGCTGCTGGTGATGGGTCTCAAAAATAAAAAGAGGGGGGAAGTAGACCAGATGTACTTGAAATGTCGACAAAAAAAAAAACAAACACCCGATACTGAGAGGCAACTTTGCCGACACGGGTGCAGACTTTAGCGACATCACTTTGGAGGACGCGCAAATTGGATAAAGTTGGAGAAATAAGCCAATAAATAGTCGAGCTCTACTATGTACCGTAGTACTTTACGTAATCAAAGTAATGCACGAGGCACTACAGAAAGAGAGAGAGAGAAACGATGTAATAGGAAGAAAACGAGAAACGAATTCTTCCGGACGGAAGCAATGATTTAATTCAATGCACAAAATAATAATGATATATTAAAAGATTAAATAATGTGATGAAAACTGCATGAGCGAAGGAAAGAAATGATGTACCTAATCCACTCGGATGTTGCCCCAGTAAATAACGTTCTAGTTGTGAACGAACGAAGTTTTCCCGACCCCAATGGATCAGATAGAAAAAAAGATGGAATAAAAAAACGTGGGTGTAAAGGGACATAATATGAAAGACTAGATGGAAAATAACCCGAGGTTTGAAAGCACGAGGATGTTTGAAGAAAGCGTGCAAGCAAAAAGCACCCCCCCCTACCCCAAGAAGGAAAGAATGAGTGTGCGTCGCATTCATACTGGCGAATGATTTTTCGATTCGAGATTGCCAGAAAGGCAATGACAATAGCGACCGCCAGTGGTGGCTTCTCTCTTTTGAATCTTGTATACGAACCCACGCCCACCCCTCCACCTTCTCTATCTCTCTCTCTAGTCTTACGATCGATTTTTGAAGTTATCAGATTGTGCGACTACACTACCAGAAGGACGGAGGAATAAAAGCAATAAGTAAAAGAGAGACGTTCTTAGTATACACGCATATCCTTGTACGATCTTCTTGTACTACTATGTCAGGACTATATGTATAGGCCTGCCCACTTCAACCGTATGTTTAAAGGAAAAAATAATCATTCCTGTTTGATGATTCGCTACAATGACCAGGTTTGATCAATCTCTCTTCTATCATCACGGCGTTTTCTCATTTTAGGGTAACGTGATCGATCCCTTTTTTTTTTTCTTCTTCGACGGCAAGTTTGTCGTTGTCGCTACAAATAAGCGAAGGCGAGCACATGATACGCTGTCGAACAAGTTCATATAAAACGCTCCATCCGTGTCTAGCAAATGTAATGAGTCTGTGGCCCTTCTGCGGGAATTTAAAAAAAAAGGGAGAGGGGGGAATAGATTTTCAACTGGAAAATAAATTTGAAAAAAAAATAATAATAATAAAATGGGAGAAGGGACGAGAAAACTGGATTCCAATGCTCGCAGCACTCGATTCCACTATTCAATTCCAACGAGATTGGGTCGACGTTCCGCATGCCAATGAGAGTCTCGATTCGTCGCCTCGCTCCATCGTCTCCAACAACATTTCTTTTCCCCCTTATTAAAACCTAAGTCGTATGCAAGTATGTTTCGATTCAAATTCTGACTTACACAGCGAATAAATACTAAAGAACATTTTTTTTTAAATTGCAAACAAAAGATAAAAACGAGTCTTACGAGAAAGTGGCGCGTGTCAGATGAAGAGCAGCGTTCAAACAAAACAAAAACAAACGGCGAATATGATTGAAGCAGTCAACAGTTTTGCGTGCAATCAATCAAAGCAGCCACACCGAAGCGTTGTAAATAATCCGGCAGAAATGAAAAAAAACAATTTGTTTATCTCAAATCAACGGTAACACAACACTATAATATTGGCAATCGGAAACCGCCTCGCTCGGTGAGTACGCAACGAAAACTGAACCGGTTCAGAAAAAGAACACTGCAACACTACAAGAGTGAAGAAAACAAGTCACGGGACTTAAACGGGTTTTTAAAAAAAAAGAGAATTAATAAAAAAAAAAAAAAGAATTTCGAGAAGAAAAAAACGGGAGCAAATGAAAATGAAGACACAAAACACAAAATAAGACGCTATAAAAGCAAAAAGCAACAACAGTTGTGTGGCTCACGGCACGACCCACGATGGAATGAGACGGAAAGCGGAACAGCCTGCCCTTATTACTTACACTTCGGAGGGGGGTGGTGGTGGTGTAGTGGGAGAGACGCAGCATGAGGAAAGGGGGGGGAGTCCTGTTCAGAGATGTTTTACCTGTAGAGCGCACAGTGTTCGATCTATCCTTTATTTTCTCTCTCTCTTTCTCCCTTCGTTCACATCGGAAATCCCGGCGCAAGCCATCTATTGGTCGAACGGCACACTTGATGCCGGTGCCGTCTTAAAAAAAAAAAGAATAAGACAGTAAATCTTTTCTACATTACCATGATAATATGGTGTCAGCTTCTCCTTGCTTTTGTTGATGTTTTTCTTTCTCGTTTCTTTTATTTTCTATTCGTACCCGAAAGCCGGAATGTCGGCGCTCCATCATGCACACGTATAGAGGCTACGTAGATTCATCGTGTACCCACCGCGGCCGCTGTTGATGCAGCCATCAAAACCGCACAGTCAGAATTTTGAGTAGCTAACGAATCAATGAGTCGAAAACATTCTTCAGACTTGGCGGCGCCCAAAAAGCAAACTACGCAACACAGCAAACAACATTCTTCTTCGTCGCCCTCAATTTCGAAATGAGCTGACGCCACATCTTTTAACGAGAGGATCACACAGAAAATGGGTGTCAAACGAGGCTCCATCATTGTCAACATTGGCTACCCTTCAGAGAATGATGTTTTGCGTCACTAGACGGTAGACGCGTTCCAAACTATCGAATCTGGCCAAAGATGATTAAAACAACCGCCCCAACTTTGGGATTTGGCAGCTATCGATCGATGCGCATTGTGTACAACATCCAACTCATCAAACAAGGGAATCAACTTAATCTAGATTGCCAAAGACAAATGCTCGATTAATCGCTTTGCATGTATAGAAAGACATCAGTCATCGTTTAATATAAAATGGAATGCATTTTTGACGATATGTTTTTATAGTCATTTATTAGATTTTCAGATGACGGTACTTTGCATTCGCAATGCACTTCATCTGCCCAGGATGAAATTGTAAAGCCATTCTTCATGTACCCCCCCCCCCCTCTACGCTTGGCTCTTTAATTGTTAAACCCTATCGAATTTTCTTCTTTTTCAAAATCGAAAAACATGGCGGTTTCTATTCAACACGCGAAATGAATAACGAACAAGAAAAAAAAAGGTAACATGAAATGAAACCTTTTTCAATGATGTAGTGATTAAAGAAGTAGAAAAAGTTGTCATCTGTCAAGTGAAATATCAGAAGCAAAAAGGGGAAAAAAAATTTAGGTCTTTTATGATTTAAAAAAAAAAGGGGGAAACCTTTTCCATCACGGCTCTTGATCTTCGCTCATTCATGGATCACGAAATAGACGGCCATTTTGCCTAAAGACTAGGGCGTTTCGAGAAGAACACGAAGCTAAGATAAATGAATCAAGAGAAGAAATGCGAAGAGAGGAGCAATTGATAGTCAAATTGATGGAGGTAAAAGGGGACGGCCGCTATCGGTATTCATGCGTGCGATTTAATGAGCGATCATGCCCGACGCAGTGGGATAAGGACAAGTATAAAAGAAAAGAAATGGCGACGATGGGGCAGGTGCCCCGCACTTTATTGCATAACAATTGGCAAACTATCCTTTTCTTTCTTTTCGTGTACAGCTTCTCGTGGTAAGTGTGGTAATACAAGCGACCTTGCAGCATAATTCTCATGTTATCCCCGTTAGGTTCATGTTACTTGTAGCACGAAAACACGTGTAACTTTCCATGCAGAGAAATTTAAGATCGGCAAAAATCCTTGAAAATAAGGTAAGAAAGATAGAAAAACAGAAAGAAGCCGACGTCGGCAGCAATACATAAATGTGGGAAACGTGTAGACAAGATGTTTCAAGTGTCCAACACATTTGCATCCATAAAATGATCCCGCCCTTTATCCCAACTAGCGAACGCGTGTAAATCAACCGCCTTGCTTGGTTTTTTTTTTTTTATTCCCATCCAAGCGGATAGGAATCGACATGCAAAACAAGCCACGCGTGGCTAAACAAAAAAGGCCCCATCTCCGTTGTAAAATTCAAAGATTGTTTGATCAATTATTTATAGAAGGCAATTGTCAATTTTCATATTACGCCATACGGAAGATTTCAACATCAACTGCAAGACCTCATCAATACAGAACTCTATTGATATAGGACAGCAGGGAAGGGGGGAGCTTGTCGTTATTGCATTTCAAGAGAGACATGTTCTCATGTGTGAACGACGTAAACTTGCTAGTACAACAATGGAAATCAATACTCGTCCATTTCCCCCGTTGCATCACTGTCGCCCATTTCAATCGCCAGGGTACAATTGACGCCACTCTCGGTGTGGCGCGCTCCCGATTTAAAACAAAAAAAAACACAATTAACGAGTGAACCACGTTTGACAGTCCAAACAGAGCCTGGAGCGTCAAAGTGGCAAGGTGATAACACGCGCAAAGTGTACATCAAATATTATCACATTTCTTTTGTATATCGACGCAAGACCGTGTTCCGTTCGCCTCAAACGTGATGGGAAAATTTGCTGACTTTCAAGAAGCTCTCACCTTCCCAACATAAAAAAGAAAACAAAAAATCATTACGTCTTTGCTTCAGGCTGAAAGCAATCATTAATTCTATTCTGTCGTATAACAGCGTTGATTGCAGACTTATTGATTTCCCAAATCTTTTCGCCTTACTCTCGTCATCGACTCTTCTCACTAGTGCATTTTTTTTTTGCCACTTCCCTTTTCCCAACCCTTTCGGCCATATGCTTCATCAACAGAAATCTCAACTCAACTTTAAAAAAAAAAAGGATAGATCAAGAAAATATTACATTTCCCGTGGATGTCATTGAAAGTAACTCTTTTTTGGCCGTTCACAGCGACGTCATTGCGACCAAAAAGAAAAAAAAAAAAATAGAACAAAAGCGGTAGGTGAAAACAAGATTGCAAGAAAACGAAAGTATAGAACCCAAAAACGGGAAAAGATAAACACACATAACTCGTTTCCACTTTAATTCAGCGCTGCTGTCGTGCGCACTGCTTTCCTCCACCCACCTCTCCTCCCTCCCCTCCCCCCAATCCTCACTATTATCTGCGGTTCACAGGGCACACGCGTTACACCAAGCGCTTCTGGTGATCAGTAAATATAGGAAGAATGAGGGTGAAAGATGTAAAAAAAAAAAAAAAAAAAGGGAGAACGAGACAAGATGGTGAAGAGGAGATCGACATAGAAGTACGACTATTCATGTAATTCGTTCTGCCGCTGCACGATTTGCCGAGCCGACAGACTGTTTTATAGTTACGTCAGCACCAGGCACCAAATTTATATAAACGAGCCTTCCCGAAGAAATAAAAAGAAACAAAATCTGAAAGTGTTCGCGTCCTGATGGACCAGACAACGTCCCAAGTCGGTTCAAATTTGTTATTGTCATCACATTGTTGCCACAAAAACAGACATGTATACGAAATAAATCCAGTTAAGAATCGACCTTCAATTACTTTGCCTTCGTGCAAGTCACGCAAATCTGGATGTACAGGTCCCGAGCAACAAAAGGCACACACAAATATGTACGACCAATGTGTGTTACACACACACACACGTCTATATTGTAACAGGATAAACACACAATGGTTTATACGGCTTCTCTATCAACAGAACGAAACGGTTTAGTGAACATGGGACACGTCACACGACACGGCCATGACTCACGTTATTGATATGGCAACGTTAGCTACCCCACATTTGCATACCGTCTTGGGAGATGTAAACCTACACCGTCAGTTCAAGACAAAGAACAAGACCACCCACTAGCCGTAAATGGTTTTGTTTTGTTTCTCATTTACTAAAGAGCAAAAGACGGAGGATTCGCTGGTACGCGGTTCCAAAATACAAACAAAAGATTTTAACACACACGCAAACGTACAAAGACGTGGAGGAAGAGGAACAAATTTATGGAGTGACATTTTTTTTTTTTACGGGTCAAGAGTTTCTTGCATCATTAAGCAGCCACACAGTCTCCTGTACGCCTACGCCGTTCCAAAGAATCAAATTAGCATACGATGGCAATGCGAGCACACAAAGTTTAATCCCTTCTGCGCATTAGAAACAGCCACCGAGGTAATTCCAGAAAGAGCTAAGCTTCTTCCTATACAAAAGCGAGAAGCTGAAAGATTAGAAAAAAAAAGAAGAAATTGAAAGATATACGTAAATCACAGAGTTTCAACTAAGAGACCGTAAGATGTCGGGGCAAATACCCCCAAAAAAAAAAAAAAAAATCCCATTAAAAGATTTGCGCCAGATGTTTTTTTTTGGAGGGGTGGGACTATGTAATGTATATTGAGATAAACAGAAGAAAATAACGAAATAATCGATATCGATTTAGACTCAGTTTTTGTTGTTGTTTTTGTTTGACTATTTTATGAAAACAAACAAAATAAATTGCAACCATCTCTTGGCAGCCGAAAGCATTTCCCTTGCTCTTTTCTTTTTTTTGGGTTGTAGTTGGTGAGAATGAGTGCTAATCTGGATTTTTTTTCCTTTGAAGATAGAAGGATCTCTAGCGCGCTTCGCATCCGCAAAATAAAAGGAAACGGAACAAGAGGACAAAAGAAACAAATGAGAAAATAAGGGACACACCAAGATGAATATCTTCCAGCAGCTTGTTACACACAAACAGACAAAAGCTTAATACATCTTTCTTTTTCTTTTCTTTTCTTTTTTGTCTTTTTCTTTCGCGCGTCTCATATATTATTCTTCTCCTATACGCTTCCATACTTTCATTTTTTTTTTTCATTTCCGGCCTCGGTATTATCTCTAAGATCTAATGCGGTACTGACGTCACGCAATGTGAGCCGCAGCTTTAAAAACAAACAATATAGCGACGGATCTCGTTGAGCTGGCCGCTCGTCAACTGTCCGATCAGATTAACTCTCCTGTGCGATAGGTTTATAGGGGGGACGGGGGAAATAAGATACAAAAACTTGCGCGTTCCAAAACGCTGCAGCCGTCAATCGTATAATGGGCAGGCCCATATGTAACAGCTGAAGAAGACTGGACAACAAAATGAAATGCGAAAGGGGGGTGAGAGTGAGTATTAAAGAACCATCATCGACTCAAAGTAATAATAGCCCCATCGTCTTCAGTTGCTGTGATGGACGTCGAGCTTATTATTATTATTCACCATGTCTGAGGGGTTAGAGAGACAAAAGCGAATCGACTGGCTTTATTTCCCAATATAGTCGACGCACAGGATGGGGTTTTATACGTCGATCCGCAACAGCTTACGGCGAGCTCACATCCCGCATTAATTATTTCCCTCTTCTTTTTTTTTCGAAAATCCTTCGCAATCATTTTCTTGTTTGATGGCTACCGCATTAAATTAATAGCGCCAAAGTCGAATAGCTTTTTCTTTCGGAAATGCCGTAAGGCGGGAGGTATACGAGGTAAGTCTCATTAGCTTTGATGGTCAGAAAAAGTTGAGATGAAAACTCGATTATAACGAGCCCAGTGCAGTTCGATTTATGTTAGGGCAGCGTTTGTCAAATTAGTCCGCCCCTTTTGCCTTTCTGCCGAACACACGAATTGTCCTCGCGTAAAACACGGAACAACGTACGCTAATAATGAGCCATTCGGGAGTCGAACTAAATGAATGCGCTGGGCAAAATGTACACATAAAGACTATATACGCGTTGGACCTCAGCTATAAACCGCATGCCACGGATAATATACATACACCCATTATGTGAAAGCGTTCCCGACAATAAAAAAAAAAAAAAAAAGCCGGTCAATCTCCGCCCAACTGACTGTGGCGGTCACGTAGTGCCATCAAAGCTGATGGAACAGGGCGAGTAGGACATCATTTAAAAGCAATTGAAAGCAACTCTGTTTCGAAAATAGCCAACTTTCGAATTTGTTTCAGCGCCCCCTTTTTTTTTAATTTGCAAACCAATTTTTGAAAGACGAGGGCAAACAACATCAAAAATGCCTCTTAAATTATATTAGAAGATTGACAAGACTTCAACGAACCCCAGACCCTCTAAAAGCTATTTCGTCTATTTGAACTGCGAAAAACAAATCTGTCGACAAACAGAGAAAGGCCCGTCCCGCACGACTTTAAACATCCGTAAGAGTACACTACAGCAGAGCACCATGAGTTTAAAAAAAAAAAAAAAGGAGTAGCAACTCAAAAATGAATCTTGACATTGTTGATGGATCGACTTATTTACACGCTAAAGGCTAACCGATTTTGTAGGGCCCTATTTCAACGCTACCAGCCTGGTAAACATATGCCACATTATACACCATATTATGCAATGCTCGGTACAAATGTTCATCGTTCCTTTTCCACGCTGTCCCATTCGCCGAAATAAAATAAAAAGACAGTACACAAAACGCAGTGCCATTTCGAATACACAACATTCAACTTTACATTCCGTCTTTTTTTTTTTCTTTCATGTTCAGTGGGGGTTTTTTTCGGTTGAAAGGCAAAAAAGAAGCGAGACAGTAGAGGAGGAACGGGTATTTAAAAAAATTGCCTAGTGGCCCTGCCGGGCAAACGCGTATGCATTACACATGAGCCTTTCGAGTCAACGACTGATGGTTGCAAAAGTCAGTTCCTTTTTTTTTATAATATTCTTCCAAGACTCCCGATTCTTTTTCTCTATTATATACAGTTCCTGTATTAAAAAAACAAAAATACGGAATACATCCACGCAACCCCGCCGAGCTCAAAGTTGTCCATCGCCGAGTTGAAATATTAAAAAAGAAAAAAAACTACACAACTTGTGCATTGCACCTCGTTAGCGGAAGATTGGCCGCCAACTTTCTACTGTCGGGCTTCCAATAGAAAAACGGCCTCCAGACATCGAACAACTCGCACGTCGCCCTCATTAAATGACGCGCTCGCCATCGATGCCAACTTGTTATCAAACGAGAGATTTGATCAGACCACTTTAGTGTCCCATTAATCCCTAGTTGTTTATGACGCTAATCGGATTAGAAATCGATACAAACAGGAAGCGACATGAATCACAAGCATTCAAAAAAAATAATACCCAATATTTATAACACACTGTAGGGCGATGAATTGATCAAAAACGCAAGGAAGTACGACATAAATACACGGCAAAGATGATAAATAAGTCAGTAGAACAGCCTAGATATCTCTTAAGAGGTATGATTTGGAAAGACCTTCAGGGTGTGTGGGTAACAGCCAGAAAAACAAAAAAACCAAAAACACATTATCATCGTAAAAGAAAAGGAACCCGCCCATGGCCATAACGTACACACACACACACACACACGAGATCTATTTGTCGATTGAATAGAGGAGCAGCGGGTACGTCTTTTACGTATGACGAAGAAAGACAACAGGATAAATGAACCGAAGATGAGCTTGTCCTTTTCATTTCGAGTTCCTGTCACCGTGTGTTCCACCGCAATGAGGCGCTTACTCTTTAGTCCTTCGCTGACACTAGAACGACGTCCCCATTTTTAATACGAGTAGATCGGGTCTTGGATGTCTATTGCATCGTTTCCATGTGCACCACGATCGATATGGTATTATAAGCAAAGGCTTCTTTATACCACCGTCATCACCATCGGCCACACCCAAACGCATCCTCCAACGTCCTCGAATAAAGAATAGAAGAAATAACGTATCCCTCGAGTGACCTATGCATATGTTTATTTCTTTTCCTTTGAGATGCGCTGTGCGATCGGCCTTTTAAAAAAAGGGGGAAAAGAGACAAGCAGCCAAACACTATTAAGCGACGCAAAGAATTTCTTTTTATCACGAAAAGTCGCATAGATTGAGAGCAAAGATGGGTTCCCTTTTCTTGCTGTGCCTTCTGGCTGTTTGGACGAATTCCTTTTCTTTTTCTCTCTTATTTTTAGATTTCCTTTTCGATATCCGCTAACGTCAGGAGGCAATATTTGCTAAAGCAGACTTCTATTCCGTTCGTTCCCCTCCGTACACGCACAAGTAAACAACGGGGCGAATTCTTTTCTCTTTCTATAAAAAAAAAAATAAAAAAACAATATGCAAATTTTTGTTTCTCTAAATTGATAAATAAAGCGGAAACAGTATTATACATAGTCAAGCAAACAAAATTCCCTTTTTTTTTTTTTTTTGAATCAGCGGAAGAAAAGATATGACACACGCGCTACCCTAAACAAAATTCCATTTGAAGCACAAACGACAAAGAGTTGCAACCGCTTTCAAATAAAATAAATAACAAAATTGCGGATAAAAATCCTAAATGTAAAAGCAACGCATTCCACTAGTCATCGCATTGTAGAAAATAGTGGACAAAGTGAAACACACGCCATTCACTTTAGCGTCTTACATAAGGCACAAAAGAAAGGCCATCGTATATACGTCGCTAGTTTGCACAAAGTGCGCGTTTTAGACGTCACTGTGCCTTTTTGTTGACGCGCTCCGGCGTCTGAACGACACGATGCGTCTCGTCAAGAAATCAGCGGCAAAAAACATCAAAGAAATATTCTCGGAAAAAAATAAAAAAAAATTCAAACAACAAAAGAAAGTCTCATCGGATACGATCGATGAATAGACACAAAAGACAAGGAGAGAAACATCGGTGAGATAAAGACACGCACTATCGACGTGTAGCAAGCAAATAAAAATAATAAAACACACCGCAAACTTGAGACTTTTCGGTACTGGGCGCGAATATCATCAATCGAATGCCTATATATTTCGGTTAACCGCGGGACGCCCGCAAACGAAAAAATGCATTTTCATTTTTTGTTTTGTTTTGGGATACGAAAAATTCAAAGAAGAAATATGAAAAAAAAAAAGACGTAGTAGAGTTGCTGCTGATTGTGCTTCTTTTTTTTTGTTTTGTTGAAAGATGGTAACTTGTTTTGTTTTTTTACACAGTCAAAAAGCGGGGCCGCTTTTCAAAGGCCCTAGCAGCCGAAAAAAGAAAGGGTTTTCACGACTTCTTGGCGCCTTTGACAGGTGGGCATAACTCATCAAAAACGAGGCTCTTTATGACTGCCGTCTTGTCTCTACCGATAGTCTCCTCTAAGCACGGCACGTAAAGACGTCAAAAGTGAGAATCTAAACATGCAGCTTAGGTATATATACTATTACTGCATACATTTTTAAATAGGGGAGCTACTACTATATCCATCCCGCCAAAGGTTTTTATTTTATTTTATTTTTTTTTGAACCGACATCACGAAACACAAGAAAAAGAGACGTGAGATAATGCGGGATGGCGTTTAATCTTTCACGCCAATCTTTTCTACGCGAATTACTGACATTCTTTGGTGAAGGGGTGGGGGGTTGGGTATTCCGATTAAGACGGCGGTTCAGCGCGATGAAATTGTTTTCACATTCCACGAACAGGTCTGCGATTCCAATTATTTTCGTCCGATAGAAAACGTCACGGCAAATTAAGGCAGATGTACATTCAAGTGTGAGCATCTTTTGTTTTAACAATCTTTTTTCGCAGACTGATAACAAAACTGAAAAAAAAAAATCCTCATCAATTCGACTGATCCAAAAAGTGGCCGCATTAAAAAGAAACATACTTAAAAAAAAGAAAAAATACTGAAAACATAAAAACGGACACACCCTTCAATATATCGTATTATTGGGTCGTAAATAACAATGTGCTTTGCGGTCAAAACTACTTTTGTTCGGAGAGGGGAAACGTCCACTCTTCTCATACTTGTATTTGAAGGAAAGAAAAAAAAAACGACTGTCACGCCCCAACAACCAGCAGCACACCGTGCCACATTTAGCCATAAAGAAATAACAAGAGAAAGGCAGTAATTCATAGTCATACAGTTTTTTTTTTTTTTTTTTTGTTTCTTTTTCCCTTTTATACATCGAAAATGGCGGTACTGAAGTCTTGACATGGGCAAATAAATCTAGATCAGATGCTGTATAGACTCTCATGTTGTATATGAATATCAATAAATAAAACAAAAAAATATCACCATCGACCCCTCTTTTATTTTTATTATTTCTTACGAGATCGCGCTGCATATATAGCCTTTGCGGCATCTGATCTTTTTCTCAAACTCCATCGTTCCGTCTCACCGCCTTTCCTTTCTTTTGGGAGCGATAGAAAAAAAAGTGTGGCAGAGTACGGTTATGAGCATCTCTCTTTCAGAAAGGGCAAAAGAACATTTCGAAGTAGACTCATTCCGGCGGATTGAACGCCGCTCCACCAGTTTCCTCACAGCTGTGGGGAGATGGGGGAAAAAAAAAAGGTGTGCCTTGCGTAATCCAGTTGCATTAATATTTAAAAATAAAAAGGGACCCATAGCATTTACCTATTTTTTTAAAACAAATGTTGACACGCATGATGTCGACCGCGAAACAAAAAGGAATGACGGATTGCATTATCATTTTCTATTATGGCGGTTCATAAAAGACGTTTGTGTTTGGCTAGTTGATATTCAAAACCGTCCCAAACCAAAATCAAGCAGCAAGAAAACGAAAAATACAAAATGTAGATTTTTATTTTTTTATTTTTTAACGTGGCGCCAACCCAAAACGAGTGAAAATTTGTTAAACAAATAACGAAGAAAAAGATAAAAACAAAGATACTAACAAAGATTTTTTTTTTTTTAAAGATTGCGCTGCAAAAATAAAACACGTTTCTTTCTTTTTTTTCTTTTCCCCCCTCCTATAATCTACAAGAACCTCTGGCCTTTCCTTCTATATTTGCCTATTGCACGACATGAAGATTATTATGATGTGCTGATACGGCAAGTCTGCATGATTGAAAACAGCACAATTTCTGTCATATTTCTCTTCAAAGTATAAGAACAAATCAAAAACCATGAATTATCCCAGCAAGTTCCAGGGAATGCGCACAGCGTTGCAGCATGCAATCTAAGCTAGACACACACACGCGCGTGGGTAATAATATAAATAATACAGCTGCCCGTCGCCATGTGTTTTTTTCTTGCCGCATTTCTCCTCCACTGTCCATTTTTCAAGGAAAAGAAAAGCAAAAAAAAAAAATAGCCCACCATTTTGCAAAGAAATGTACCTGCAAATCCAGCTGTGCCGTCTACGGGGCACTTGCCACGGGACGGCCAACAGAGAAGATCCGAATCCTCCGCCGGTGGTGGCGGGCGTAACGGCGTTGCTACTAACGCCCATCATCATCAATTGTAGGGCTCCTTCGCGCGGCAGATTGCCTCTATTCTCGTTGAGTCCGTCTTCGTTGTTGTCGTCATCGTCGCTCATGACGCACCACGTCAGCTGCTGCTGCGACCGTTGCTGGCCTTCTTCTTGCGTCGGCTGATCTTGGACGCTATTCGTTTCCATCGTATTGTCCTCGTCGTCGGCACAATCTCGACTACAACTAAAACTCGAGTCGCCCTCGGTGGCCGATGGATCGTCGACAGAGTCACATTGACGGATCATCGGCAGACTTATATCGCCCACGCGCACTTCGGGTACTAACCAACTCATTTTCGAACAACGGGGCCAGTTCCCTCCTTGTTTGATTCAATTTATTCCTTCATCGCTCCGGCGCTTTATCTCACAAATACAGACATGCACGTCCAAACTGGGCCGAATGAAAAGCCATCAGCATTTCAAAAGCATGGCGACGTGCGCATTAAATAACTGCATTCCCTCCCGTCTGGATAGTCTGACAGATAAACGGTATAGGGCCAGCGGCGAAATCCAACATCGATGGAGACGCAATGATCCAGCGGGTCGATCATCACTCGATGTAAAATGCAGCAGTTGACCGATGCCTTAACAGAGGACAACAAAAGCCCCTCCACCAGCCACTGGCTTTGTCCTCTTTGATCAACAATTAAAACAGAGGCGAAACTCGATGGCGAAATTCGACATGAAACGGAAAAATAAGAAAAAACAAAAAGACGGCCAGATGATGAAAAAAATTCCCCGTGACTCTCCGAGTGGACGAATGGCTCGTTTCAGGTTGGCGGACGTGAGCGACGCCGTCCGTTGTTAGAGCAATAATCAAAAAAACACTTTGAAGTCGCCTGCTGCCGGTTCCCTGTCTATTATTACGCAACACTGAAGACAATCAGATGGGTACCACATCACTTCGAACTTTGATCTTCTTCGACTTGCTGATCAACGTTTTAAAATAAAATTAATCTAAAAACGAAGACCAAAAATTCAGATCGCGTCAGTAGAACAACAACAAAAGAAAGAAAAGAGATTGAAATTCAGTGGATTTCGAAAGAGGACCAACACAGAGAGAGAGAGAGAGCGAGAGACAGACCAATCCAGTTAGGAGCCCAGTCAGGCAACGACTGGTAGAAAGAGAAGAAAAGGAAAAGAAAGAAAAAGAGACGCGAACACCCGTCCCTTGCAGGATGATGACGGCGCCGCAAGTTGTACGCGCGTTCTGTGTTGCACAGCACAGAGTCGGTTTAGAGTAGCCTACTGCGATACTAGTGCCACTATAAAAAAGGCATTTGTCTAGCTATCGAATTTTTTATTTTTTTAAAGCCAGCCCTTTAATACCGGATGAACAACAGGAAAATAAACAAACACTCCACACGGGTTGTGTGTTGCACGTTACGTGATTTTGATACGGGTAGGGGAATTTAAAAAAAAAAAAGACTTTTCGTACATCAGGCTTCTGATTTCGGACCTGTTCCCTGCTTTTATCATTACGCCTCTTTATGTTTCGACTTGACACCTACGTGTGTGTTTCGGCATTCATTTCCTTCCGCTCGATCGCCGCTGTTGCGTTCCATTTATTTCTTTTGCTAAAAGTTCGAGGGGTGAAAGAGATTTAAAACAGAAGGGGCGTGTGTTGCCCTTTTTTTTATTACGTGATCTGATACGCACACACACAAAAATTGAACGCTAATTGAATTTTCAATCCATTGCGAGTCGAACTTTGGGTGCGCATCTCACGAATGGCTTCTCGCTACTGATTCCATTAAAAAAAACCAAAAACAAAAAGTAAAACAAGGTGTCGATAGTAGTCCATATAACAAAACATGCAACTGGACGAATACGGAACCTCTTTCATTTCGAAACACTTGGGGGCCTTTGCGCCGTAACCCGGACCGCGCGCTGCGTTCACAGCCGCCGGCGTTACCACCTTATTGAGCACAGAAACAAGAGAGCACAAACGCACAGATTCTTGACTATACAAGGAATACCAAAGTATTTAACCTAAAAAATAAATATATTACATATAAATTATGTAGATGCAAACGAGGCTCAACAAAGGCTGGAAAAAAAAGCTGCTGCTGTTGCCAGTACTACTCAGATTGCAGCTGTTTCTCCTTGACTAATCTTTACCCCCTTCGGGAGCTGTCGTCTTCTTTTTTAAAGTGCGGAATGGCTCGTCATGAAAAGGACACGAGAAAAGAAAATAGAGGACCAAAAGAGAGAAAATGCGAGATGCGAAGCGACACAACGATTTCGAGATGACTGTCCTATTCTCGGGATGTTTTTTTCTTTTTCTTCTTCTTTTTTAAATTCCCGCGGCATTGAGACGCACAACAGACGGCTGGCGCGAGGCAAACGACACAGAAGAGCCCCCCCAAAGGGAGGTAGCAAGAGCCAAGCAAAAAAAAAGGTAAATACAATCAAATAAAAAATAATAAAAAAATGGGACTCGAGGAGAGAAGTAAAAAGAAATTGTAAAAAAAAAAAAAAAAAAAAATTGAATTGACGATCTGTAAATTTCGTTACGTACGAGACTTGCCTTGATAAAACCGGGAGCCCTTCATTTCATCGACTCCACACAAAATAGATTCAATCTTACAATTTTTTATCGTTCCTTATAACCCCCCCGACCCCCTGTTTTATAAATTTAATACGCAGCCAAAAAAAGAACATTCTCGTTTTGTTTTGTGTTTTTTTTTTTTTCTTTTTTACAACGGGAATTACACAAGAGTTCGAAGATAGTAAAGGCATAAAAACTGGTCATAATATAAACCTTTAAATAGAAATAGCTTTGCGTTTAAATAGCCAAACAACCTTTCCTTTCATTTTTTTTTTCATTTAAATTATTCAAATTTTTTTTTCGCGTTATTTCCCCTTTCCACTCCTCTCCATTTTTTTCCCGATGCGAAACTTGGCTTATTGGATGGCCGGTATTCAAAAAAAAAAAAAGAAGAAACAAGTACGGCCAGCAACTCTTAATGGATTTTCAGCGTTCTTACTTTACAAATGCATTTAGGATTCTTCGTTGAACTGTCTGCATATGCGATATCACGAGCTGCGCCTTCACTTCTTACAGATTGATACCAAGTTAAACGCACACACACACACAAATCGGGGCTGGCAAACCTTTATCAAAGAATCCTCGGGAGTTATCTCAGTGCGGTTTGCTGATTCCAGTCCCTCCGCCTTTTTTCCCCCTTCCAGACTATTAGGCCGGAGCGATCCATATACTCAAGAGATAGTGGAGCTGCCAGGTCCAGACAATAGGCCTATCGATCTCCACAGAGCCTCCAGTCTTCTAATTTTTTTTTTTTTTTCCTATCTCCTTTAACATACGTGAAAAGAAAGAATCTTCCATCTATCCATCCAACTCGCCTACCTCCCCATCCCCCCCACCCGACAAAAAAAAGTAGCATAGTAAATCGCACCAAACAGAACGGAGAATCTGAAGAAATGGCGATAAGGGAGAGAATGAGGCGGACACCACCGAGATAAAAAATAAAAAATAAAAGGTAAAAAAAAAAAATCGGAAATGGAAAAGAACCGGAATCGCATCGCCATCAACTTTCCTTTCTTTTCTTTGTTTGGAGAAAGCGGAGGAAGTTCGCATCGTGACACGAGGGAAATAATAGATGAGGGGCCACAGTACAAGCAATGATTGCTGGCGACAGGAAGCCATTCAAGGATGTTCAAATCCACAAAACATGGTTAACCATACTTTTTTTTTTTTCATCGGTTCTACGTAACTCACCAACCCCCACCCCACCCCTCAAAAAGAGAAAAAAAAACAACAAGGGCAGCAACAAAAGGATTTTTAAAAAGCATTTCCAAAAATGCAAGTGATAAGAAACAATTACGCAATTGCGGCGAATGCATCAAGAAGCCGCAAAAAGAACAAGAAAAAAATAAATCAATTGTTCAATTTCAGGGTTTCTTCTTATTCAGTGGTTCAACTAGATCCGATAAGTCGCTATCTGTTACTAAGATATTTCCAGGCGATCTCTAGTTGGGGAAAAAAGAAAAAAGCCCAACGTGAGCTGGAAATCGTACAAGTTCCAGTCATAGTAAATAAGAAATTATTCGACTGCACGATGAATCATGGGTAAACAGATGGGTATTTCCCTGTCCAACCAGGTGGACAATGACTCACCAACAAATAGCAAAGAAGAAGAAGAAAAAAGAAAAAAAAAAGAATAAATCAATCAGATCAACTGACAACTGACATGACTGTCGATTTGGCGGTGAATACGAATCGCCTGCCATTTCTAAGTAATTCTATCTTGCGATTTGTGAACCGCCAATGAAGACAAACAAGAGACGAAAGCATTAGACCATTTTATTCACGTTCATTTTTATTTTCTTTTACTTTTGAACGTAAAAAAAAAGAAAGAAAGAACGCTAACTACGCTAGAAAAAACTGCCATCTCCTGGTCAACAAGTAAACCACACCAGCAAAATGTTTACCGAACACTTGGATAGGTGGCGTTCAACGCAAATCGCCCTACATATCACGCAATCGATTGAATTTACCACACAATCAAAATATCCTTTTAAAAAGATTCAAAAAATTCAAAAATAAAAATAAAATCTAATTCAATAAAACGTTCACTTTCAATCGAAATTGCCAACGCACGCGTAAGGTTTTATTCAAAGACGCTGTCGCACGCGTTTCAAAAGAGAATTTTCATTTTTGAAAAAGCCGGATAAGAAAAGACGACACGCAAAAGACGATTATAAACAACACCTTCCACGTTAGCCAACTTTCAACAACACGCAAAGTTTGTAAGCTGTTAGACGATGGCGTCAGGACATCCCCGACAAACTTCTTCGACCCTATAGCATCCTCATAACTCTCAACAACCAAACGGAGAAACAAAAAGGAGACAAAGAAAACAAAAAAA
The DNA here is from genome assembly GCF_020631705.1 of Daphnia magna. NCBI lineage: Eukaryota > Metazoa > Arthropoda > Branchiopoda > Diplostraca > Daphniidae > Daphnia > Daphnia magna. Next base: position 990,845 of record NC_059183.1, read on the forward strand.
AGGATCGATCGACCCCTTAAAATTACGTCGATTGTCGTACCGCCACTCGGCCAATTCTCTCGTTACGGGAGTCAACTGCCTTTGACGTACAAATGACTCATTGGCACTCTTTTTCATTACCCCCACACATTTAATTCGTAGACCACAAAACAGTTCGATCGGCATAAGAAGCAACAACCATGATATCGATAATGTTTTCATTTAAAAAGAACCGCAAAATAAAAATTGTAAAGCGTTCCTTCGCGTGCGAGATGCAAAAAAAAAAAAAAGCAAGTTGATCGATTTTGTTTTTGTTTTCAATAGAGTTTTGCAATTCATCGTCGAACTGCCGGCGGACTGTCTACCCATCGTGTGAGCGATGGAACGTCCTGAAAAAACTTGTTTTTCAAAGGAAAACTCTTCGTGACATGAGATCGATATGCAAAACATCACGACACCAATCAAGTAGAAACCCTTTTAACAAAGGCGAAAGAAGCGCATCTCAACATTTGTGAAAGCTGGGGGTCTATCCGTTTGAAACATTCCATCATCCACCTGTTCAAATTTCCTGGAAATGGCGGCCTGCGACTTGTAGGACGTTTCAATGACACGTAGCCCTAAATTCGGCAGAAACAGAATCGTGTTAAGCCATCCTTGCTGCGTGCGATCTTAAGGGGAAACGTTCTAGATGTCAACACATCGGTGATTGCACTGCATTCCATTGTTTTTTTCTTTTCGTTATAAAAATAAAACCCTTTCTCCAGTCAACCGATAAGACCCCATTCTTGGAGCGCAACAGCTGTGCCGTCATTTCGTTCCTTCCTTTCGTATACAAATCAATAGATGCCTCACAAGGTGAATACCAACATACTAACGGATAGCGTCCATACACTGTACAGCTGTATTTACAAGGCATGTAATAATAATAATAATAATAATACCCATACAGCTGAACGCATAGACAACTAAAAGAGAGAAAAGAAAAACCTTTAAAAGGGAAAAAGAAAAAACATCGATCCTCTGGTTTGGAGGGTTGATTGGACGGCGCGGAATTTCATCCGCTTCCTTTAACAGTGACATGACGGACGACCAGAGATCCATCTAGCGAACGCCAAAATAAACATCTCTCCAACCAAAAACAAAAGAATTTTCTTATCACAAAATCCACCAAACTTGGCTATGACAAACCCAAACAATCCACACACAAAAAAAATGAAATCCTCGTCTCAACGCAGAGAGTCGTCGACACATTCCGCACAGCTGATAATAAAACACGAGTCTCAAAGGGCATACGGATAATGCAAGCACAAAGTCTGTATGTGTTTAACAGCGATGTCGTAATGCATCACTCTTACCTGGCAGCGACAAAGGCTAAAGTGTGGCGTCGAGTGCGTCCCGATCGTCCGTGATAGGACTGCAAGTTGATGATGCTGCCCCGTTCCGCTTGCATCTTGATGCGTCGTCCGTATTCGCTTATCTTTTACTTTGCTTTTCGTTGCCTCTTTCTATTTCGCCTTCCTCTTTTAATACCTTCAGCGCTGCGCGATTGTCCTCGATGACTTAATCAAGCCACAATGGAGACAATAAACGAAAACGCAGCCGGGTATAGCCAGTAAATGGTTAAGAACACAAAGAGAAGCAGCCACCGTATTTATAACACTCTCTAGAGAGATTGGCAAAACGCGAGCTGATGGTGAATAGCACAAGTTGTGATGGATTCAAAGAAAAAGAACGTTCGGCGTTTATCACTCGTGAATTTCTACACCGATATCCTCGACCCCTTTTTTTGTTTTCAATTCTCACAAATTTTTGTGTAAGACAAAAATATGCAATTCTCACATCGTTTCTTCAATCCATCATTTACTTACGGTCTTCTCTCTTGTTCCTGTCACTTTTTCTTGAGACGTCTATAAATTGACAGAGTAAAAACTCCTTGTCGAGGATGTTTGGCAACTGGCCACTATTTCGAACAAAATAATAATAAATAAAAATAAAATAAAATAAACAGTTGGCTTGACTTGCAAACAAATCAAAACACCGCGCACACCGCAAACATTTGCCGCGAGTTTCACACGGACAGAAGAACAGACGACGTCTTCGATAGAGAAAGGCCCGGCCACGAATGCTGGCCACAGTACACTCTGCAGCGTTGTATATAAGCCCCTTTTACTTTAACCCCCCCAGAAAAAAACCAGACGAGGACAAGGATTATTCTCTTAAAAAACATGAAAAACCACAACTCGATGAGCAAAAAAAAAAAAAAAATCGAAAATACAATTTGATGATCTAACGGACTGGTATGTTGTCCGATTGGCACTGCGATCAGTAAAAAGAAAAAAGAGGGATCGACTTGGGTGTTCCGTCTTTTTTATGCAAGAATTTTCTTGTTCTTCTCGCGCCCGCGCTTCAACGCCCTACGGTAAAAGAAAAAAAAACTACCAGCCAAGACTCCAAAGAAAACGCGCAGTGGTTTCGTGTCTAGCTGATCATTTCGAGCGGAAGGGTAAAAAAAAAAAGATGAAAATAAAAGAAAAGAAAAGAAAAAATGGTAAGAAAGATAGCGGTAGAAAAAAGAAAAAAAAGACATATCCGTATCCGGGCCGTACCGCCAAGGAAATGGAAATATGCTTCCCGAACGCGCTGACTCAATATCAACACAAACGCAGATGTACACAATTTCGGGCGTGTTTCTTTTTGCCACTTTCTGTCTTCACAAAAGGCCCCAAAAATATTCGTCTTAAAAAACAAAAAACTGAAATAAAAACCATCTATTTTTATTTTCGGCTGGTTTCTATCGTCTTTTCCTTTTTTTTTACAAATAGATACGAAAAAGAAAAGAAAAGAAAAGCTTTAGAGATCCTTTACAGAGAGAGCACAACTATTAAAAGCTCGCCATGCGTAAGCTAACTGTGACCATAGAACGTAATGGATCTATACCATAGAACTGGCAAGTATGCTTAGAAGAGGTCGCGGATGCTGATGTTCACACCGGACCAGGACCCCCCCCCCCACCCCATCCGTTCAATAATCCGCATTGCTGAAACCCACAGAAGAAGCAAAAGAAAAAAGAAAAGAGGAACTGTATTGGATGTTTTGGTACTCTGTGAAATTTTTTTTTTTTTTTTAATAATCTTTCAACTTCTTTTAGGATTTTTGCTTTTTCGTCGTTATTTTCGCATGACGTAGATTTAAGAAAAATGAGAAAAGCTGGGGCATTCGATAGCATCATTACCGTGATCAAAAATATGTGCAAGAGAACGACGATGTATCGTCGTTTTCTTTTTTTTTTTTCGAAGAATCTCTTCGTTTCTCGTTCGATGCCGTTGTCAATTCAATGCGTTCGCTTCAAAGCGAGAACCAGGAACAAAACAAAAAATAGATTTGGGTACAACAAAGCTAAATCCGCATATTATTCTGCACATGTGCATTTCTTTTTTTCTTTTTACATTTCTGTCGTGGTTGCCATTGAATACTGGCCAAACTGATGGCTTGGTATTTCATTTTATGCCCCAAACAAGCAAACAAAAAGAAAAAAAAAAAAATCTACGATGAAACTTCAAAGTGAAATGTAAACACAAAAAGAGGATTTTTTTTTTCCAGGCCATTGATCCATTCCTCCAGAGTCTGGTGCTAAGCACCTATCTCGTGACATGGTTGATGAAAATTTAAAGTTTTCTCATTTACTTTATTATTTTTTTCAACGAGGTAAAACACAGAGCGCTACAAATTGTTAAACAATTCCCATTCGCACACCAAATGATAATTAAAGGTAAAGTTCAATTTTAAAAAGCCACGAACGTTAGGGGCGATTACCTAATGATTAGGAAGACCACTAGATTGCCTACGAAAACGTTTTTTAAAAAATGAAAACGAAACGCAGAAAAAAACAAACAGCGAATTCAAATTGTGACCTCCTTTTAGACTGAACGCTTGGATGTCGACCAATAATAATTAGAAGGCCGAGTTGAATTTCTTTACTTCAAGAAAGGCCTAATAATTGAAATAGGAAGGTTGATTCCGGATAATTCGTTTATACAACAAAAAAAAATTACTTTAAAAATGTTCAATCGTTCAATTAGAGGAACTCGGAATCGATAACCCTCTGATCGCTGTGCACGTGTGTAGAGAAGTGTCTGCACTTTCAGAGTGGTGTCACGGTGCGCTAAAAGCAACGACACAAGTTTCCAAATATATAAAAAAAAGCGACTACCCAGAAATTATTGAGCAAACTATTTTCCTGTAATTTTAATGGAGCCCCCTCTGACACAAGATACGACGAAATTGGTTCCAGCAACCTGCTGTTCTTTTGTCTACCATCGCGTGCAATGGACCAAATAGAAATGCGACTTCGCTTGATTGCCATTTGCTGATAAAGAGAATATAGATCAATGTCAGGAGGAGAACAAAAAAATAAAATGTACCGATGAAATAAGAAGAAGAAAACGAAAACAACTTGTTCATGTTCAGACGCAAAACGATTTATAACAACTATTATTAGCGTCCTTTTCTCCAAGTTGCCACACCCGTGCTCTCTGTCTGGCCTGTGCGTGACACAAATAACATATTACGGCCACAAAAGAGTTACGCAGCCAAGTTTGTGTGTGTCGAAACCGTTTGTACGGCCATTCTGTCAGACAAAAGAGGGACACACACAAACTCCACAAAAATAGTTGCTCTTAAGCCGTACCCTCTTTCTTTTTCGCCACGACGACAAAAAAGCGTAGTCATCCGTTAACTGGCGTCGATATGCTCTAGCGTATGTGCGAAGAAAGGGAATAGAAAGGGAATTTTCGATCACGTCCGCTAAGAGAATGGATCAAAAGAGATTCGCAAGGGATGGAAAAAAACAAAGACCCAACAGCCCTGGGCATCATCTTTTCAAGTGACAAGCGAGAAAATGAGCCAACGCTACACATATCCAGATTTCCGGATGATTGCCGCATGAAATTGCTTGAACTTTGTTCCCACGTGTACGGACAAGAAGAAGAATGCGCATCGTAAATCCATAAGGCTAGAACGAGGGGCACGTTGGATCGGTATTGACCGACTAGTTTCGTGAACGCGCCCAAACAAAACGTCGGCTGATTGTTTCATCACCACCGATGTTGCGATACTAGGGAGGGAAAAAAACAAAACAACCAGAATTGACTGCCCACTTCGCGTTTATCAACAAGCGCAACATAAAACAATTGAAACAATATCAACAAATGGGGTTCACAAGAAATTTTCGGGCTACTGGTCAGTGAATGAACCAATCAAACACTTGTTATTGTTTGGTCGGCCCTGTTTAGTAGTATTGTACACTGCATCTGTCAATTTTGCAAGAGAACAGAAACAGACAGCAGAGACGCACCACCAGAACAATTCAGGAAAAGATGAACATCACATTTTCTTCTAAACGTCACGCCTTCACCTCTCTTTTTTAAAAATTTATCCTTCAGATAAAATAAAAACAATGGCGAGTAGCCTTAGCGAAGCCCATTCGGAAAGGTGGATACCACAAGAAAAGAGCTGAAACCATCAAGTACACGGAACGCGTGAGCATGCCATAAATACATGAAGAGGTGCGACGCTAGCGATTGCAATTACTCTGAAAGGTTGTTTTTTACTGCCCCGAGAGACAGACGAAGCCAGACGATAATTTCGCTCGATGGCAGAAACGAAACGCGGCGCACACAATCACGAACGAATGTTTTTGTCGAGGAACAAGTGCGCAGTATGACATAGCGAACCATCTTTCCCATCGGTTGCGAAGAAAAAGCAAACGAACCTAAACGTACGTGTTTCATCGTTGGACATCAAACTGACGACTACGCGCTAATTTCGACCCGTCCAATCAAAACTGTCACGTCACATCACCAACCCTCCATTCAAAGGCAGAACAAGATGGGCCGCTTCAACTTTTAAGGCGGCCTTATCAACTGATTGACGCGGTAAGTACCTCATTTTCGTCGCTTTCTAATTAGTCGTTTTTCTTTTTGGCCAAATCGATATATGCAATTACGCAGCTAACGTGAATGACGTCATAGCACGTAACGTAGATCAGGACACAGACTGGGTCAGTCTTTCTTTTCTTTTCTCCCCGCTGTCTGCTGATAACTGGCAGCCACAAAACGTCTGCGAAATGATCCTGTCGTTGGGATGATTTTAGTCTATTGACTCTGCCGCACCATTTCCGCATCAAGCCATTTACTTTCGACTTCCTATCCGAGTATTCCAGTATTTCTAATACATTTGAATACGATTATATTCAACTCATTTCATCAAGATGCGAATTTTAAAAAAAGAAAACGTTTGTCCCGACTGGATGGGAAAGAGAGCAAAGAAAAACGAGCAGTGCTATTCCCACACGGGAAAGGAAAGAAAAAAAAAAAAGACAGGTTGAATTCAATAAGTCACGAAGATTCTACATATTAATGACAGCATAAAGTGCATCGGCGTGTCACGGTGCGACGTTATCATGAAAAGAAAAATAGCTCACTGCAAATCTAATGGAATGATTGATAGAACTTTTGCATAAGCTTCGCAGTACCATTCCAAAAGTTGGGAGCTGCGTAACGTCTCGAAATGCGTACAAAACGTATCGATCCGTATGCACAGCCAAAGTTGCTACTCAAACGTAATAGAATGCATGAGAACGACATTTTTGCTATACGAAATCCACCTATCAAACCGAACCTATTTAGCCCAAACCCGAGATGATCTATGAGAGCAAACTGTCTTCGTGGGAAGGCCTTGAGCCTTTAACGAAATCCAATTTCAATCACACGCTTGGATAGTCGTCCCAATAACACGTGAAATTCAGTTAAGTCTGGGCCAATAGAGAAACAGGACAGGGAAAACCGTTGGTCACAAAAATAAAAAGCTACGATAATCGGTAAAAGCCAAGACAGGGGTATAAAACACAAAACAAAAGATTGATCGGACTACAATTCGACCCAAATACATTTACGAGAAAGAAAAAAGGTATTGAAAAGCAGACGAGCTCGGCTAACCGCTAAATCGATACTTTCTACTCGGGTGAATGCCAACTAGCAGCCAAACACGCGAATAAAAAGAAAAACGGGGTTTCTTCACTGTCTGCATAATTTACAGTTCAATTTTCGTTATTAGTTATTAAACTTTGACACGTCAACTTTTATTAGCCATTCCGAGCGCATTTGCAAGTCAAGATGGATCGTGAAAATCCGATGCAGGAATTTTCGAATTTCATCGGAACGTCGATGTATGGGCGAATTGGGTTACATTATTCCTCTTATTACGGACGATCCAACCTCGTTTCCCCTATCAAACTCCGCATAAATCGATTTACCAATATACCATCCCATGACGCAAAAAAATTACCATATGCAATGGTTTGCCATTGTTTAAAAAAAAAGGAGAGGACGAATATTTCCAAATTTTATGTTGAAGCAATAAACTAAAACGCAGATGGGAATTAAATTTTTTTTCATGTTCTAATAATAAGAGAACAGCAGATCAGGATGCATCTCGAGAGCCAAAGTCCACGATCAAACCAACCCCACCAAAAAATACACTTTTTTTCTTCTTTCCTAGATAGACCCTATTACCTTGTCGTAACAAAGAGATACATTGCAGTGCGCTCTTCATGTAACAATATCTCTAGCACTCTCCATACTCCAGAGACGTTCTCAACGAGATACCAAAAAAAAAAGAAAGAAAAAAACGAGGATGGGCGGAGCTTTTGTTCCTGTTTCTCTCTCTCGAGTACCAAAACATCTACTAAATAGAACGAAAGGATGAACACGGCATTAATTGTTTTAAGGGAAATAGTTAATCGAATCGAATGCCAAGGGGAGAAGAGTGGAAGTCAATAAGAAAGATGGCAATAATGAATTATCGTTCATTTTCAAAATGAAGTTACGTGAATGAAAATAGAACAAAAATATTGGAATCCTTGTGAAGGAAAGAAAAACAAACAAACCAACTCATGAGACAAGTCTACATCCGACCGCTAGATGTCAGTACAAGTCAAACAAGAGCTCGACCAAACTACTCCTAGACGGCCCTGCGTGTCCCGCTGCAGGATTTGTTTCTTTTTGTCGTGAAGGATCACGATCGTAAAATAAAAAAGAAAACAAAATAAAATGAACAATCCCAGGTATCGACTAACAACCACACCACCTAGCGTGACTGTTATGTTTGGAGTTCTCAGTAACCCCCTGATAGCTTCACCGCCAACGAAACATTCTTTTCACGACTAAAATCAAATTTACTTTAATTTCACAAACTTGAAAGATTGATCGCACAAGGGGAAGCTCCTATGCAAATTTTCTCTTTTAACCTCACAATTCTCAACAACAAAAAAGACGAAAAAGAAAAAAAACTTCAATCCCTTTTTTTTTGTTCTCGACGACAACCACTCGACTTTTTAGTTGCCAGTTCAATCAAGCGAGACGCCGGCTTTTACTTGCAAACATGCAAGCTCAAACCAGCTCTCGAGTCGTTAGCAACGAGAGAGTATGTTGACATTTACAGCCTACGGCGATCGGTAACTTCTTTTCGTGACCGAGAGCGCAGAGGATGTAGGTAAACAGGGCAAAATCCTTGTTCAACTTTGATATTTGTCAGAGACTAAAATCTGATTCCAACTTCAAGTGATAATCAACAAGCGAGTGCAAGTGAGGATCAATAAACGTGGTACTCCCCCTATCTAGCCTACCAGAAAAATGATATCATTTTCGACAGATCCATTGAATAGACTTGACATTTATAGATATAACATCATTTTTTTAGCTGGACGCACGTTGTTAGTCTACGTACGTAGAAGACGTACTACGCTTTCCATAGAACTCGCGCCAAGAATCTACGATGATTCAAACAAGGACTTTGGGGAACAACTGCTCATCTAGATGTGGTCTCTTTCCTCCCCTTCGAACGCCGTGTGCTCTTGGCGTACAAAAAGAACGAGTCTAATTGAAAATTGCCTCCATGGATCTGTGTGACCATCTTCACGAACGGCTCGAGTGGTACACGTATGCACGTCAAACCCACAGAAAGAAACGTAACCACATCCCAATCGTGGACGACTAATCAACTCTTAGGTCACTGCCACTTCTTCCGCCTTTTTTTATTTTAACCCAACCGTAAAAGGTACATAATTATACAACGTCCAGGTTATGACGTGCGCGTCCAGCGCACAACAATAGCTCAACATAAAAAGAAAAGCAGACGTCATTTTATGGACGTGACGGCGTGCGAACGACAACACATGGGGTTTCGGTGTTTTCCTTTTTTCAATTCAACGTCTACAAGGCAACGACACGTAAATTGAAACAAATTGAAAGGCGAGAGGAAGAAAAACAAGATAGATGGCTGTTTGTAAAAAGCTAGTAAACTGAATAATATTTACTGCTTGACACCACATGCGAAGAAACACGCGCTTTTCATTCTCTTTCAAAAATCCATTTAATGTGCGTGTTTCTTGCAGAATCTACGCTTCTTTCCGGCCATCAAATAAGCCAAAAACAAATCGAAAGAAACACAAAGATCCATATTTTACGACTGAAAAAGTGTGAACTGTATAAGCCAAAAAAAAAAAAAAAAATCAAATCAAACTTGCTGACGTCATCCAACTTAACAAGACTTTATGACACGAAAGACAGCGCATCGGGCGCTATAATAAGACACACAAAACATAAAGAAAGGGGGAGTATTTGAGTAGACTTTTATAGAAACAAACGCCTTTTCAAGGTTTATTCGATACGTCCAAGAGAAGTTTAACGTCATCGATGAAACAGTCACGCAAAGAAAGGGTCACGCTGTCATTCAGCCAGAAAGAAAACCAAGCGACCAAAGAATTGGGTTCATCAAGTATGCGATCGGTCGTCATTTACTATAACATTGGTAGTTTCTTATTTCAACCGTCGCGCTCATTTTCCAGCTCTAGTTTATACCGACACACACACACGCTTCCGTCCGTCGGTTATTTGAAACGGCGTATCACAGAGTCCCAACAACATTACAGCGTGTCAAACAACCCCAACTTCCCAATTAGCTTTACTATTACCAGTCGAAAAGAAAAAGTTTTAAGAATGAGCACATCCTTTTTGCTAGGCGCAGACTCGAGAGCCCCTCATTCTCGAACATGATTGATCCAAGCCACGATTTTCTTTCATTCGATTTCCTATTTTTGTTTGGTTTTTACAGCGTTGCTGGTCTCAGATGGGTGACACGGTAGAGGAGAGATAGTCCTTTGTAGTACTACTCATCTAAGAGAATCCAATCAACCAAGTGATGGAGAAAATCAAGAGAATGGAAACTACAAGACACGGCGCATTACTTCCACATCCAGTGGTTCAATCAGCTGTAATCCCGTCGGCAATTATCGCACTGGGCCATCAAATTGCGGCCAGTGACACCAGCGATGCGTCACGGGCGTCAACAGACACTTGTGCCTTCATCAAGTCAGATGACATTTAAAACGTATTTTCAACATTTTAAAGGTAGAATGTACTTGCTTTGATCTGAAACGTCAAGTATTTCGGAGAACGATTTTTAAAAATACAAGGAAGGAACGCACTAAAGGGGAAGAAAAATTCCGTCAGGATCGTTCCAAGCGGTTGAATTGATTGGACTTCAGCGAAGCTTTCGACGTAGACGTCCTTCAATTTTTAAATTATACTTTACGAAAAGGGATGAAAATGTATGCGAGACTAGTTCCACCCATAAATCTTTTCAATAGCCACGCGCAACACATTTTGTACGACGATCGATAATAAGCTGATCAAATGACAAAATGTAGCAGAAAGGAAATGGAGTTGCAAAGACTTTTGGTTCACCACCTGGACGATTCCCACGCATTCGCCCGGCCAGGTTTATTTCCCCTTTTTTTTTTTTTTTTTGATCAACTCGACATATGTGACGTATGTATTGGCAATCTTATCAACAAAAGGGCGAGAGAGTCGCATAGGAAGCAGGAATACAAATTGGTATCGACATAATTCTTCTCTAAACGACAAAATAAAAAGCCTATCAATTTCCTTGTCAAATAAAACTCGTTTATCTCGATGACGATTTGATTTAAAAAAATTGCGCAAAGGGAGCTATTCGTAGCGCTTTTAATTTGATTGAGTATTGTCTTTAGAAACCGACCTAATCAAGCAACAATGATGGAAAGAACGTTCTCGCACTGAAAAGTGTAAAGAACTCATCCGTAAACGAAGTCAATTTCATTAATGACGTACTCGACGTTCAAAAAGACAAGATGTTTTTTTTTTCGTGGAATCTCTGAACATTCAGAAAATCTATCCAACTAAAACAAGTTGGTTCCTGAAGAGAGGAAAAGATGTCCCACGTCTAACCAGAAGGTTATTAACTCAAAACAGGTAAACTCGAAAGCCAAAAGAGGAAATAAAACAAAAGGATTTTCCCCATAATTGGGAGACAACGTATCGACCGTTGTAGTAAGCCTTCAAATATCGTTACGACCACTATGGTGAAAAATTCGACAGGTAAAGTGACACTCGATAGGTTATAATGATCCCTCTTGGGGTCTTACCTTTGGTGAGGCAGGACTGGCCAGGATCGACGTGACTTGATAACGAGCATCGTCCGCGGAAAGGCGGAGATGGAATGGCTGGATCCCATCATCTAAATTTTAAAAAATAAAATCACATTTATAGACAATTTCCGTCGTGCACAAAGGTCAGAAAATTTAAATGAAAAAACCCAAAAATGTAAATTTACGACATAATTCAATCAATGGCAATAAACAGATAAGCAAACGGACTTGCGGAGCCGATGTTCGTTTTGTTTGTTTTCCCATAATGGCACTCGGCGGATGCCACAAGTGGTTGTGCCCATCGCCACTTTGCTCCGATAGAGCGCGTTTGCAGCTGAGGGTACCCCTGGACCACATCCAAGCCCTAACCGATTGATTGTAAACGGAAAAATGCGGACCTGACACGCCGTCAATCGTTTCACTGTGCGTCAGTTTTCTTACACTTGTACCACCAATGCCCGCCATTGGAGACGGACAACTTGCACACTCGACAGAATCACCCAGTTGTGTTCCAGGCGTTGGTGACGGGCTGCTGTCGCGTGATGATGGATCAGTTTCCATCGCAGCCAAGCTCGGAATGCTTGTGATGAAAATCAAAAGAACCCAGAAACCCCAAACAGCAAATTGACGGAACTATCGAGATGGATGACCAAAACAGCCCGCACACCGTTGCGAAATTACAGAGATATCACAATCGACTGAAGCGGCAAGCTCGGCACCAAAGTAACTAGTTGGCTTGGATTTTCTTTTCTTTTTTTTTTTTTACCGATCTTCTGACTCCCCCTCGACACGCGCCGGCGCACTATGCTGAGCAATTCAAGTCGACTACTACTTGCTACATTCAAATAGTCGTTCCAGCATGTGCATAAGGAAATCTATTGTTAAATCATATCATCCTGGGAATACCACAAATTTTAAGGTTCTCTTAGCACGACCATTCAATCAACGCTTGATGAGTGAAGAACTCAAACGTCAAAAACGAGCAAACCACATACAGATTGAAATAAAAAATTAGGGAAATGTAAACAATAAACAGATAATGAAAGTCATTATCATTCGTGGCTTTCCCGAATGGAGGAGACATCGAAGTAAAAGCGCTGATACTCAATCACGCGACGCGTGATTGCTAAATGTCCGCCTGCACATCAAACCGTGAACGGAGTGGGGACAGTAATAGAATTTCAGACACACACGCTCTGGCTGCGCACAAATCGACGACGACGGGACCTTTCCGCAAACAAAAACACGCAAATGCCAACATGAACAGCAATGATTTTCGTAGGAAGCAGAAAACATCCCATTTCCTAGAGTCGTCGACATTTTTGCATAAACCATTCAAGTTCAGAACGATACAGTTTTCCACGAACTGTGAAGGATTGCAAGTTTTCATACTGTAAATGTCGGACGATTGCTCAGATGGTGCTGTGGCCTTGTAAATGCATTTCGGAACTTTTGCACACAAGTTTCTAAAATGTTACGGAATAACTCGGATTTTACGTGTGGAAATGGATTGCAGGAAAAACATTTAAACGTTTACAGTCTAAGGGATACATAGAAAGGTAGCGACGATGTTTCCTACTTTGAAAATTTTGGTGGAAGAGGAAACTTTCCCCTGTTTTTTTTTGTGCATTACAGACTTTTTTTTTTGTTAGTAAATGAAATGTTTTGATTCTAATTAGAAAACGTGACCTTATTGCCTTTAACAGTTTGGACAGATTGGCAAATATAGACTTTTAATAGCTGCTAGCCAATCAACGAGCTCATTTCTTGTTATAAAAACCACTGTTTGAAAATGCAAGCTTTCAAATTAAGTCCATAATTTAAAAAAGAAAAAGCGCGAATTTATCTTTCTCAATGCCATTTCCAGTATCCAACTAATTAAAATATTCAAGCCTTTGGCAACATTATAACGCGGTCACAAAGGAAAGTGTTTACTATAGCGCAGTTTCCCGATCCCGTAACTTGTCACCATTCTTTAGAAACAGAGCAATGATCAAACACCCCCCAAAAAAAACGGGACACCTTCAGATTAGTGCAAGTTCAACACGATACGAAAGCGAGCTTCTATTGCTTGTTATACGTATGCGATTGACAGGTTGGGCGAAAGAACAAAGACAAAAGCACCTAAAAACTTCACTCGCACTTGTTTCACCCCAGCGATATGTAAACTAGTTACTTGTTCAGTTCTGCTGTTCGAACTTAAAAAACAACAAAAATTACATCGCAATCTTAAAACATTCCTCAACTTTCAAGCAATGCGCAAGAAAAAAGTTGAATTTGCACAGACCCGAATACTTTGAACTACATGGAAAACAAAAATGAGAGTAAAGCCTATCCTAAAAGGAAGAATCCAGGGAATCTGCCGTTCATGTAAAATCACCGTAGAAACGCAACGGGCAGTTTCACACTTTGTTTGGACTCGGTCTTTCTACCGAATGAGGTCGTCCGGCACGACAGCCTAGAGAGCTATTTTGAATAATCAAACGATTGAGAAACATCGTCAGCTCAAGTCAACGATTCCTGTTACCTCAGATACCCGCACCCTCGAGACAAACAAAAACTTGAATGTAGAAAACGTGATGCGTACACGACTACAAAAAGAAACGATAGTACCGCCCTGGGAATGGACCACCACAAACGAGGAGCCGTATAACAACCGGGGGAAAATGTCGTATATCAGATGACCGCTTCACTTTCCGAGTCGCTGGGCTAGGAAAAATAAAAATCACGAAGAACAAAACGACCAGCAGGACAAATGCCTTGTAGACAAGCGATAGCAACAACATCCAGAAAAGAAATAAGAATGCAAAATACGCTTGTCAAATCTTTCCCAAGTTGGGACGCTACGTTAAGTGCAACAAAGATAAGCTAGAAATAAAAACACGTACAAGACCGTACGTTAAGTCCGTTGGGGTCCCCAATCTCGTTTTCGTTAAACGGAACAAGCATAACAACAAAAGGTGAAAAGCTTAAACTTTCCAGTGACAACAAAGAAAATTGGGGGAAAAAAACCGCTCCGTGAAAAAAAGGAAAGCAAATCAACTGCTGACACAGGGGTTTTGCGTGAATTTCGTAGAGCTTCACGACTATGTAAGCCACATTGTAACCCCCAAAATCCAATCTAATATGAACACGTGAAAAAGAAAAAAGTCAACATCACAGTAGTTTTGATCACTTACCATTTTACGGCGATCCTATGGATTAGGATGTGTTAGTGGAATTACCCCTTCAGGCATTCCGGGCTTCCTCCCTGAAAACGATGTAATTAAAAACGATTTACAGTCACGTCGTTGATGGAAGAAAACGTGGCACTTATCAGCCAACGTTCATGAAAATGTGTTTATACCGTCATTTAGGTCTGCCCCGATCTTGCCGTCCAAAACATAATTTTCTATTATGGGACGTCCAAGACGACTTTCTGGCCAGTGAAGGTTCTTGTTAGAAAGAAAGCACAGAGATGTGGTTTTAGACACGTATACAAATAATAATAAGGAAAATATTTTCATATTGTATTTTCACAGCTCTGTGTGGACTGTAGAGATACGTTATTGTTCGTACTTACCACGTTTAGCAGGTCCGGCAAACCTATAAACTTTTCTTCATTTTGTGGAACCAACATGGCTACAGACCTGATAACAAAAGAGATTTATGAGCAAAGTTGCTAATAATGAAAATGTTTATCAAGGTTGATTCTATATTGTTCTGAGTTGTTACACTGTACTTAATTCTATAAAACTATATGGGAATAAATAGCTTAAAACTAAATTTTGTGATATCTTGCCAAAGTTAGATGGTATCTATAGCTCATTAGCAGTTTGAATTTTCTCTTTTCAAGAGATATTTTGGAACAATGATGGTGCAGTACAAAGGCTATTTAAGCCCAAAAAAAGCCACCCTCTAATGAAGCCATGACGGCTTAATTCGATTTACGTGGATTATACGTTATGGTATTTTACTAAAACAAATTGGCCAGATGAGTATCGTTACTGTACTTGTAACAGGTTTAATTAAACGTTTTACCTGATGATTTAAACCTTGTCAGGACAGTTTTCCAAACTATGGCTACCAAGGATTTGAGGAAACTTGCAACAAATTCAGAATGGCGAACTTTGAAAAACCTAGGTCGAACGAGAGCGGCCATATTGCCATGTGCTCATCACTTTCTTCGGGTTAGTAGAGTACTGACTGTAGTTACGATAATTTACTTCACTCTTTCTTCTTTTTTTCCCGAGGCATTTTGCTGTGTTGCGCGAAAAATAATTTCTTTTTTGAGACAGTTTCCGGTTACAAAAAAAAAATTCATACATTTGGCACTTGGCAGTGTTTGACGATCGACATGTAAGGAGCAGTTACTACGCATTGAAATCAGAAATATCATTAATTTTCTACATTAATTGTCGTAAACTTACATTTATACCTTAAAACTTTAAATTATGATAAAAATAAAAGAAAAGGGAATGAAAAAATAAAAGAAAGGGGAATGAAAAAATAAAAATAGATCCAGATTTCAAACTGGCTCCGCCTCTTTCACCAGGGTGAGGAAAGCCGTTGTCATGCCAACAAGGACAGCATGTTTCGGTGTCAAATCGCGATCCATAAATATTTTCTTTAAAGCTATCCCAAAATAATCTAGCAGTATCATCTGTAAACTCCAACTAATATGTCAAAAATCTTATGATTAATTCATGAACACTCATTTTCTAGTCAGCTGCCATTGTGTTATGATTCCATGACTCTTTCAGCTAGCTTTAGTCGCGATGGTAATTTAGCAAGCATTACTTAATAATTATTCTTCTGGAACTGGAACCATCCATTTCTTTTTCCAGAATGCATTGGATTGCTTGTCGATTTTCTTGAAGTGTCCTTGCACCAGATTCTGTGGGCATGTAAACTATATCCTAGCGAAATCTTCAGGCAAACACAGAAATTCAATACCTTAGTTTATGTAAGTTGACATTTCATTTCCTATTCTTTAAACACCAATCAACATTTTCTTTTTCATTTGATGTTTAGAAATCCATACATCCTGAAGTCAACAATTACATTGATAACACCTTGAACACTGTCAGAAATCTCTTGTCAAATGACTTTGTGGAGAAACTGGTGTTGGTCATCAAAAACGACAAACCTGTTGAAAGGTTTGTCTTTTCATTTCACTCTTACTACAAAACCACTCCGAGGTAGGGGATTTTAAAACAGGTATTACATAGTACATGTATGATACAACATATTTATTGATACAGTGGAAAAGTTACGTTGAATGTGACTGAAATCCGACAACAAGCAACAGCAATATGGCTTACAATGAGCCAGAGATTGGGTTCCGAAACCCATTACGATAGAGAGAACTGTACATTCGCGTTCGAAATCCACACAAGGAACGTGGCTTATGACAAGATGCTCGAAAGGCAGTCTACCGAGGTAAGATAACTAATATAGATGAAAATTTAGAAATAGTTTTTCTTTACAGAAACTATATACAAATTGATATTACATTAATACAGGACTTCCAGTGGATTGTAGCTGATAATATAATGAATCCAAATAGTGTGATGCCCATCAGGAAATTAGACAGCAATCCTTTCTGCATAGACGTTTACACAGAGGACTATCGTGGCGATGATTCTTAACATGATGCTGCTCAGTAGCGGAGAAAATTCATTCTGTAAATACGATGCTTGCTCTTAAATAAATCTCAGCACGCTGAGGAAAAAAGGAATGCTATAGATGGATTGAACACGATGTGCGAAAATGCCACCCCTACCACCACCGCCACTGCTCAGCGTGTGGGTGTGAGAAGGATGAAGCTGGACGAACTGGACTACCTCTGCCAGTAGAATGACGTCAAGCTGAACGTTTAAAGTAACCTGAGGGCTGCGGGTATCAAAGAGCATGACAAGTTTCTCAGCTTCGGCACTGCAACTGGCACAGTGCATCTGAGAATGAATGACGGCAAGCAGTTCTCCATCAACACTTTGGAAAACGCTGACATGGCAGTGCGAATAAGCTAGCAAGTAACGAAGCGATTGTTCCACTAGGCTGGCTGAAAAGATTGTTGACTTATTTGTGCTGCGGCTCAAGCGATCGATCTGGAGGCAAATTGATTATCATTAATCACCAAACGTACTCCGCTGTAATGTTCAGCTATAATGTTACTTGTTTCTGACTGTAGACCAGCTGGATAACTGTGTAGCATTCCGGTGCAAAGAAACCGTCAGGTCCTTCATGTGGGCAATGTTCTAAAGGCTCGACAGCCGTTCCATGCCATTGCGCTACACAAGTATTTAGGAATCGTTTGCCAGAGCTGGTACACACCGGATTGGGCTGAAGTGGGCAGCTCCAAATCACGGCGCTGATACCGGAAGAGTTGTCACATCGGTAACGTGTGCAAATCAACTCCCCATAGTGGCAGATACATTGATTGCAATCATTTTGCAATCGGGTCCCATGTACTACATGACAAAAAACCAGTTTTAACTTTTTTAATTAAACACTGCATGAATAGGTATGAACGAACCGAATTGTTGTTGGCCTACCCTACAAGCTTCAAAAGGCTGCAAGGGCGGTGTATGGCATTGCTGTAATTCACCTTTCCCGTTACAGTAGCACACTTCGTTACAGCTATTGTAATAGCAAGAAGTTGAAGGTGTAGGCAGTTGGACCCAGGATTTTGGGAAGCCCAACAATTTTGATCGGTCTCCGAATTGACAACCTATATTGCATTTTATAATAACAAAGAAGGTAAATCAACTGATTCGTTCCACTAACCTGGCAGGCAAGAATAGCCATTGGAGCTGCGTTGATCAACAACGCAGACCTGGTCCGTTCGACAGGTGTTGTAACGACACGGTGCCACGACGGCGACTGTCTTAGGTTGGGGCGCTAGATAATCTTCTAAGCTAATGCAGGCTCCCGTGAAAGACTCTGGCGTCAGCCGATTACACAACTCGACGGCCAGCGTGGCATTGTATTGTGTCATGCATCCGCTAAGCAATTTAATGCACGAATTCCAGCAAATTGCAGTCTTTAACATGTTTCGTCGACAGGGTTTAAACTATAAAAACAGACATTTCTTTATCTTGAAAATTTTTTAAAATCGTAAATTCACAGTTTACTTGAAGAGCACAAGCTAGTGCTTTCCACTGCGGCATCATACACGTCGAAGGGCCCCAGAGTTTCACGTCTTGCCTGCCCGTTAAACCTGCCCAAATTCCGTAAGATAACTGGATCAACTATAACAATGCATAATACTTTTTACCTGGAAGCACAACGCGCGTCATACGAATCCACTCTTGAAAGACGTTCTGAGCCGCAGCATCTGCTTCGGGATTACAATTGCGAAATAGCTCCAGTGGCCTATTGTTGAAACTCGAGCAAAAGGACAGATTGGAACAGCCCGGTTGGCAAGGCTCGTCGACTATGAGAAACGCAATATCACATTTTCTGAATCGTATTAATCCAAGTTATAGTATTATACCATCTTCAAAGCAGGTGGCCAACGCAGCCTCACTGGGCTGAGCGACACACTCGTCCAATTCCACCGTTTCGGGAAAGAATTCATTGGTGTGGGCTGTTCGACAAAGACGGTAACATTGCAAAGTACCACGATCGCAACAGCTTAATTTAGCAGCGTCATAGCTGCTACGCTGAATCGCCGTTGCTGCAGTGATGGTCGTCGCAGCTGTCTTTGACGGATCGATTAAACTTCTTGGCTTACTGGGGCAGACAGAATTATGAAATCAACATTCATTTTTAATTAAAAAAAAAAAGTTGTGTTACTTTCTGATATCGTTGATGGCACGGTCATAATTGTTGGCGCTTCGTTCAGGCGAAGAAGGAGGTGATTTGCTCATAAAGCATTTCCAAAGTGGCTCGGTGAGTAATAGCTCACCGCAATCCTTGACCATTAAGCCCACAGCGTCCGGTTCGCCAGCTTTCAGTGCCGAACGGCATGTCTCCTGGCACTGGAACGTTTTGCCCTTATCGCAACACTGTAACGCTACTCATCGCACGACGAATGAGTTGTATATGAAAATATGCAAAAAAAAACATTGTCATCTATCTTCTGGTCGACTAAGATAAATGGCGAAATTTTACTAGAAGTGCTGATGGGTAATCGATCGACTTTCAGCAGATTTTTGGCGCACTGCAGCACGTTGTGTGACCGAGAGCACGCCGTATTGGCCGCGTGCCTCAGCGTCCCATTAATGCCTAGAAATCATACAAACACAGCATACATTTCAAGATAATTCCAATGCTGGCTATCCATATGCATTCCCCTAGTCCATAGTACAGCCCTGAGAAGTAGTTTCCGGGAAACTGGAAACCTGCAGCTTCTAATCGACTGTTCTAAAAAAAGGTCAAATGGGTCGTTGCCGATTTCTTTCGTTGCTCAACTTTTTGTTTCCTTTTCGTCCATTTGTCAAAGAGAACACACACAAAAAAAAGTAAAACAATAGGAAACGGAGGGGGGAATAAAAGCGTGCTAAAGAATAATAAATACGCTATACGATTCTTGAAGCATGCATCGGTAATAAACGTGGGAAGGCGGTGTTTGTTTGAGGTTCTACTATTTATAACTAATCTTATAGAAAAAGAAAAAAAAAGGAGATCGATCTTTCGAAAGAACAAAAGGATGGAATAAGAAAACTAACCCGCTCCGGAAGCGGATGTCGCCGTGGCGCTGTAAACAGTGGAGCATGCTTTACGGCATTGAGAATCGGCCGATAAACTGCAACATTCTTCTCCTTCCTTGTTTTGTTGCACGAATCGTAACAATAGTAACAAATAGTTTCAAGAAACGGTAATTACATTACGAGTGTTTAAAAGAAAAGCTACCCGGATGAGATTGAGGCACTGGAAGAGTTGCATGTTGTCGCTCTTACGGCACTCGTTAGCCAGATCTTCAGAGTACTGTTTGGCTCTGAGACAGGCCGTTTGGCATCGATGAACAGGCGATAACGAACAACATTGTCGGCCTAGGTAATCTCCATCGTGTTTTGGTCCTATTCAGGTAAACAAATCTTTTAAAACGGACGATTCCAAAAGACGTTTTCAATTCAAAGTATACCTATGGTGATGTTGAGACAGTTCCAGAACGATTCTTGCTGAAAAAGAGAAGAAAACGAAGATTAAATATATTTTTGGCACTTGACAATAAACAAACAAAACGATGTTTCTGTTTTCTTTCTGTCATAAAATTCTGAGAAGTCGACCCCTCTTTTTCGAAAATTAATTAGTAAAAGAAGGGCACCCATCAGTGTGTATATACCCAACAGTATATTGAATGGGTTCTACACGTGTCGATTGGTAGCCATTAATACAAAGTCGAAACACATTAAATTATTTTTTATTTCTTTTTTTTTGTTGTTGTTGTTGTTTCTGCCCTATGTATTGTTAAGCAGTGCGTTTCAAGTCTTTTACTGTTTCTCTCAGTCTGCTTTGAACGTCTCATTTGCGTGACTCTGTTCGAGCCGTTGAGTCTATTTTTGTCAAAACCAACTCGCATAGGTTATTTCAGCTTGAGAGAAACGGTGACAGTTTTACAGCTCGTTGATGAGCAAGAAACTGAGAAGGAAAAAGAATTTTCCTTTTTTTTTTTTTTTTCTCCAGTGCTGGTTCACTTTCCCCCCTTACTGATAACAGAAGCGAACTTGTTTCTTATGCTCATTTGCCAGAGAGTGCGGACGTATATACGGATACACGACAGAGAAAGAACAGAATCGATTGTTGATGGTTAATTAGTTACCATGGACGGAGGACAGTGTGACGCCATTTCGGCCAACAATTCGGGATCAGCCGGATGGAGAAGGGTTTGATCCATCTGCGTGGAATGATGAAAATTAATTTAATATAGCGCCAATGACCAAGAGCACGGCTCAAACCGACTATATGGCAACAGAAGAAGAACAAGAAGCAAAAAAGAATTTGTGTCAAACGGAAGAAAGTCGAAGGGAAATGACGGAATGATGGGGTGAAGAGGTGGATGGTTGCTCTTTGGATAACGATCATACACACACATCCTGATGAAGGCAAATTACATCAGCGGAAGTAAACATTTGGAAAAGAAAAAAAAAAAAGTTTAGGAGCGCCCATCATTTGATTTTTGATGAATGAGACAGTAGAGAAACATGTAGATTCAGCAACAAACAAGCCCGAGGGAGCCAGTGACGGCTGATGTGACTAGAGCCAAGTCAAATGTTAGGAAGGTCGAAGAGGTTATTTGACACTGAAAACATGGGGTTGCTCTGATGTACAGTCGACTGTCCAAAGTCGGTTAAGATGCCTCCCTCCCTCAAAAAAAAAAATTAAAACCCTTAATATTCAAGGGGAAAATCAATTCACATATGGATTTCTCAGAAATCAAGAAAAACTATAAGGCACACATGTGGTGTCCCCAAGTTCCGGGCCAAAAAAAAAAATTTATGACATACTAGAACTCGACCGGAATGTTTATGTTTTGTGTTTGTCTTTTTGGGTGTAGGAAAGGGATAATTTGCATTCCAACCAATCAAACTTCATGGTCACAAGGTTACTCCAGATAGCACTCTGGTGAAGAAAAAAAGAAATTGGGGGGGTTATTCTGCAAATCGACACTTCATTCCTTAAGAACGTCACCAGAGACAGAAGACGTAAAACATAGAAAAATTTATATACGGTCGTACGTTCATCAATTTCCCCAGTCAGCGATAAAAATAGATATTCACGTACATATATTCTGGCTGTTAAAACAGCGAGTTTTAATACTTTGTCGTAAACATTTTTTTACCAACGCTCGTTGGGTAACAGTTGCAGAACGTCATACTGCCAGAATCAACTTCATTAATGAATGGAGTGGCGAGTGTGTGTATATTTATCCTAGGCAAAAGAGGAACCCAAAAAACTCATTTACTTTTTGGCAGAAAGTCCGGCACGCGTCCGTTACGGCGGTGGCACAGCATGACGGCATCACTGTTGCTATTTTCCATGAGATTGCAGCAGAACAATTCGGTAAAAAAAAAAAAAACAAGAAAAGAAATGAATGGTATTATTTCAACGGCATTACGATTAGTTCACACAGAAAAAAAAAAAGAATAAAAACATGATGACATAAATGAAACATGAACAGCGGAAGGAATTGACACGGACGCTTGTGTCGCGTAACAAGAGAAGGCTGTCTCAAACTACCACAGTCACGATTTTTTATCAATGAATTGAAGAACGAAAGGCAAGAGGGAAATGTCAAAAACTTACTCGTTTGTAATCCGTGCGGTTGGACCGACTGGAACGCAGACAAGATCAACAAAACGTAGCGGAAAATCATGTTGCAATAAAGAGATCGACCACTAAATAATTGACCACCAATTTCTTTCTCTTTGATTCAACAAAGTTGCCGTGATTTCACGTTCTTCAGCTATAAAAACGTCACTTGTTTTTCGTTTACACTTTTTACGGCCACAAGATGTAATAAGCCAGTGGGACCTAAGCGGAGCCTCGACTGAACTCGATCGAGTCACATGGTTGAGTCTGATGGTGAGAGAGTCTGGTCGAAATTCGAGTCCCGCTCATTTCTCTCTTCCTTTCACACACATATAGTACTACACACCCGCCACAGATACACACACACACACTTTTGCCTTGTGGCTTTCTTTTTCTTGAAAATTTTCTTCTTGTTTCGCGTGTGTACTTGTGTGTGTCCGTCACCCAGCACACTCGCTACAGTTCTAGAAGAGCACAGGAACTTGGTCAACGAAATCCTACTCTGCCCGCTTTTCTCAAACTGACTGACTGGAACTCTTATCGGGGACCGCCCAGTTTTTTTTTTTTTTCTTTCTTCCTTCCTTCCTTCATCATCTTCAGACTTTTCTTATTCTCCCTACGACTTTTTGACTTTGGTTCTCTATTTGCTACAAGTTCAGTCAGCATTTCTTATTGGCTCTTTTTGCTTCGTTCTTCTTCCACATCGCCTTTTTCTCTAAAAGAAAAACAAAAATGTGACCGTGTGGAAAAAGACTTTCAGAGTATGTTTCTGGTACTTAAAGAAATGGAAAGAAATTGGAGCAGCCGATCATTCAAAAATGGTCATTATACACAAGCGCGAGCGTCATCTGACACCAGGCCACTTTCTTTCTCAAACTCTCCGTTTCCTCTGTACAAAAAAGGTCCTTTTTTTCTTTTCTGAAGAGGGGGGAACTCAAAAGTTAAATAAAACATGTTCTATACGAGTCGCAACAGCCAACAATCGGCTCTCTTTGTCTTTGACGGTCACATCGTCGCGACTCTTGGTACAGCATCCCTCCGTCTTTTTCACCCAGCACTCCAGCATTCAAAGTTCGTGAACTGCGGGGCGCGAGTTCACAAAAATTTATGGACTTGAGCCGAGGAGAGCAGATTTTTTTTTCTTCACTTTTTCAAGTCAAGTGAAACGGGCTGACGGTATATTTATCATAACAAAACACTTGGGAAGAAAGAAAATGCAAAAAAAAGAGCGAGATTTAAGAGGACGATGGCCAAATAAAAATGTCCTTCGTTTGCCTTTTTTTTTTCATTTCTCGGCAATTTTTGTTTTCTTCCTTTAAAAAATTGCCATTTTAAAAGAAGGGTTAACAAACAAGTTAAAAGCTCCCGCGGAATTTCACGCCATCTCTTGGCAAGCAATTCAACTGACGTGGAACTCGTTAACAAGACGTAAAGATTATGCAATTAGGAATCGTGATGTGTCGGCTTTTGGTTTCGTTTAGCGAATGAGATTCATGTGTCGACATCCATCAGGAAGAGGTAGTCAATGTTTCCTTTTCATGTATATGTAATAGTGATTCATCTTGGGTTGGTCCTAGCGGCTGGTTCAGCAATCAGTCGATTGATTTCGAGTCAAAGTCGTTGGACATGTCGCCAACTTTCATTTGTTGCTGCTTTTGCTGGTCTATGACGTCAATCTCTTCGCAATCGAAATGCACAGTGCCTTTGCTTGGCCTCTTCAATTTAAGGGTGTAAATACTCGACTCGCCTGTTGTTGGTAAATAAAAATTCAGAGAAAAATCACAAATTCGATTAAGATTGAAATGAGAACAGGCCGTCAAAAGACGCCCGTCAGAGATGTTTGTCGTACTGATCGTGTCATCAGGCAAGTGCAGTTCGCTGTTGTGCGGCGATAGCTTCATTGTGTTGTCCTCACAATCGGACGAGGCGCCCAGTAAGTGCTGAGCTTGAATCGATTTCCTGCGTTGCTGTTGACTGGCAACATCCGTCAACATCTCGCCAACTTCGACTCCATTTACGATTGTCAACTGGCTACCCTGGTGATTATGAAGCGGATGAAGTGCGATGCTCGGTGGAGTTGCAAGCGCGTACGAACTGCTTCATGATTCAACATTTTGTTGACAGACGAAGAAAATGCATCGTTTAATCTCATTGTTGGCTGCTTTCGAATTGAATTTTTGACTTGAATAAATAAACAGGCCTGCCATTTACCTGGAACGATGTTGCGCCATGACTCCCGTTCGAGTGTTTTTCTCTGGTTTGCACAGGACAATGTAAACTTTCGGAGCAAAGAGACAAGCCAGCTGGACAACGCCACTATTTTGTGCATTAAATTGAGACTAGAATGAATTGAATCAAACCAAATGCGTGAATTAAAAGTAAACCTGATAGACATGGAGATGGCGAGCGTGACTATGCGGAGGGTTGTGGTAGGCGCAGTCAGAAAGAGCGGAATGAACGCCATCCAGAGGACGCAGGTAGTGTAGGTAGTAAAGCCAATATAGCGAGCCTCATTAAATCCACCTGGACACTTGCGCGTTTGAAAAGCGTAGACGGTACAGCATCCAATTAAAATCAGCGGGTAGACGAGCCCAACGAGGTAAGTAAAATGATCCATTCCTTCGCAAATGAGTACTCGCTTGTACCTTTTGTAAATTTTTCGCGTGCGGGATAGAGAAATGAATGATCGAAACGCTGCCATAATTGAGATCGTACTACTCATTACCTATCGGGGAATATGTGAGTGGTTCTCGGTGGCTGATAGATGAGCCAAGAGGCGTTAACGAAGACTTCGATCAAAGTCAGAGCGCCAGTGATGGCCAGCTGAGATCGGGGGCTGATGTATTTGGCACGCGGACAGGTCAATGCCGTCGAGCCCGTCTTTTTCGTCCCAAAAATACGAGCAACTCTGTATCCGCGAAAAAGGAAAACAAACAAAAAAATTGGGCACAAAGTCAACAAGTTTCTCATTTCAACAGAAATGTACATGTGTGTGAATCAAATTTCGCAACAAATTGTCGGAAACTGTCAAGCTGATTAAGTACAACTTGCTTCTTAAAATAGACCCGTATTCGATTAATTTGTTCGCAGAGCCGAAACAACATCGTGACCTTTCTCGTTCTCTTATCACGTATCGATGGCCATTTCCAGTGACCCTTTTCGTCATCGATATTCTCCACATATATTTTTAGATGGGCTCCGTTTCCGGAGTCGGTTCATTCGAATTGCTTTTTCCTCTCCGTACCGACAAGTGCTGGCAAAAAAAAAACTAACCCACCAAAGACAACATTGGTTGCCTCTCTACATTTCTTTTCGTGATAATAACATCAACTCAAATGTCATTCATTCCCTAAAAGACATGCCATCAACTAAAAGTCTAGACGGATAACCTTCATTTGTCGTTTGGGTGGATTCCATTTGAGATCCATCATGGTCGTAGTCATCGATTGGCAAACATATTCACGTTTATAAAAACGAGAAAGATTATGGAATGTTTACCTGTTGGTCTTGACTGCGATTGCTGCAAAGGCCAGAGTGTGCGTGAGGCCGAGTGAAAATCGTGTCACGCCGCATTTGAAGCCAGTAGGTCGCGAAGCAATCAGAAAGGTCATGGCAAACGAACAGAATGTCGCCAATAAAAGGATGGCCGACAGCTCACGTCCCGACGCCTTGATCACGGGAGTTTGTCGATGGCGCCAAAAGATGAAAGCCACAGCCAGAGTCAACAGTATTCCTTCATTGTAAGTCGATTAATATTAAAGATTGAAATTAGTGACGTTTACACGACCAAAGGGGATCATTTTGTTCTTAAGATTTACATTTTGCAACGTTGCCATATCTTTAATAGTCTCAACCGAAACAAAGAGTTCACACTACGTTGATTGAACTACATCAGTGTCATTATCGATCCAGTGTAAATACAACTTCAGGGACACAGGATTTGTTCCTGGTAATTAAATAACTAGAGCTTTAAAATATAAAATAATAATTCATCTTTGTCTGCTAATATCTGCCAACCTTTTACACCGAAGAAGAAACACATGCTTCCCAAAACTGCAGCCCCAACTTTTTTTTTAACAGCTTGACTTTAAAAATACCTCGAAACGACTGCACTGACTAAAGGATTTATGAGTAAACTATAGGATGCCCGTGAATATCGTATTATACAAGACTTTAGTTTTCACAGGGAAAAAGTAACCAGCACGTGTACATCAATGATTCTTACCCTCATGTTTTATTTCGGTGAAGCTTTCACGCCTGTAAAAATTTTAACTACGTTTTTTAGAACGCGATAAAAGAAGATAAGGCGGTAAAATACCTTTACAAAGGGTGGGGGGAAGAAAAGTGGGAAACAAACGCCGAAGAGAAAAGATGCGCTATTTGAATAACAACAGGCGAAATCTAACGTTATATCGATTTTCTAAACAAAGAAGATTTTATGGCCAACTTTTTATGGCTATATCGAATAATGATAACCCCGTTTCCAGTAAAGTAACTTAGCCGACGCGAGCGCACACAAGGTCGCAGAGAATGTGGTATAAAGCACAAATGCAAATATTTACCAAACGAAGCAAATGCCATGGAACCAGCAGCCCAAGGGTTGCGGTAATCGATGATCTGTTCGTCGATCAAGAGGCACCGTGAACGGTTCTCGTTGGGCATGAAGCCGTTCGGGCATGGCTGGCAATGCCCTCCTTGAATCATCTCAAAAGGCTCACATTTCTTGCAGTCTGGACAACAGCTGTTGTTGCTCTTCAAGAAAGAAAAATAGGCAATGTCCCATCATTTTTGCCAATATTCTTGAAAACTATTACGAAAGGGACAACATACTTGTAGATAAGGTACGAGGCCTTTTTTTGCATCGCAATGCTCCTTGCACGTCGAGTTGGGATACAATTTTTCGTATCTGCGATATTGCATCACTTTGCGATCGATTTCCAGCTTGGGTTGATCGTTTGCTCCAACTGCGTGAGAACAAAACCCATCAAGTCCACTAGGCCGTTGCCGTAAGAAACAAGAGATACTATAAGCTCTTTTCTTTGCATAGAACAACACGAGAAAGACATCTGCTGATCACGTGGATACTTGATTTGTAGCCCTTCACCAAAGTTTCAACAACAGAAGCCAACGTGAAGCACTGTTGACAGAACAAACACGTGTTTTTTTTTATATATATACAGTATATGTAGACTCGGTTAAAATGAACCAGCTTGGATGTCCCTTTCCACCGTTGGGCTTCATCTGATCATTGATGATACCCATGCTACTATACCGATCCCAGTAGACTAGGAGCTTTCTTTTTTTTTTTTAAGACTCTCAATCTCGTCTTTAATGTGCACACAGAACGGTATCAATAGTTGAACGGTCAGAACATCTATTCTGGAATCCAGAGAGATCTCGGAGGGCATTCATGGTTTCATTCCAAGAATCGATATGCACTCAATCTCCCAAATTCAATTTTACCTTTCTTTTTTTTTTTTACGGAAACCTCAAATGATTATCGATACGAGAGAATGAAAGACTTACGAAAAAAGCTTCCAATCTCCTTCCAAATGTAGCTGTCGTCGTCGTGCTTTTGAAAATTAAGAATAGAGTAACGCGGCGGGCCATCTCCTCCATGGTAAAATTTAAACACGCGCTTATTTTGATCTGATTTTTTTTATGAAAAAATTTACATTTAAAATTGCAAGATTTATCATGTTATTTATACCTGTAAAACTAGCCCCTTCTAAGTAGAACTTTAAAACGCTGCCATCCGCATTCCGCATCTTTTCGCAAACACCCGGATGGCCTTCGCATTCGGCCTGCCATTGATTGTGTAACGCGTGAGCGTAGGCGTACACAGCGTCGCGGATAAATTGCAGAAATTTGACGGAAGTGAGCCGCTTATCGGTGATATGTAGCCCAGGTTTACAAGGATCGCTATACTGACTGGGCATAATGCCTTTGGGCAACTGCTCCAACTTGAGTCGACATCTATAATTAAATTTCTATTTCATTAAACAACTATAAAAGGCTAACAAGAGAATTTTACTTGAAGAAATCCTGCCAATATTCAGAGAACCAAGGATTGCGGATGTTGGTGTCTGGCCTTAGTGCTTTAAAGTAACTATCGAAACCATCCAAGTGTCGAACAAGAGGCTGAACAGTGATGGCACCTTCAACAATAGTTTCAAATCCTGCGGATTGAATTAAAAGTGAATTTAGTAGTAGAACATGCCGGGCTAATGCGTGGGAATTACGGGGAAAAGTATTCCAACAATTAGCGAGTACATATAACACTATACCTGTAGTGACGACGTCCCTGCTGGACCAACCGTCGCATCCGACCCAAATGAGCGGTTTGGAATTTTTGGTGGTGATTCGTTTTGTAGCCGCCATCAATTGAACGGCGCAAGATTTCCCGCTGAACAAGACGACGATGCGAGATTGCGATTGAGATTGCAATTTTCCCAACACTTGATCGAAATCTGTTGTCTTGAAACGCTTAATATCGACCCGGATTTGGGCCCCGAAACAGACTCCATATCTCGAGGCTAATCGCAATAAGGTCTCGTAACCCTGCGATCAACATTTCAATATAACAAAAATAATGTTAAATTCTTCATTTACACGGGCTAAACGTAATTTTAAAGTTTCTGCGTGGGTTTAGATTTTTCGGGTAAACAAAAAGACTCTTGATCAACAAAACTTTAATTAATCCAAGGTGCGTGATTGACTTTTTTGTTGGCATAAGTAAATGTCGAAAAGAATTCAGGAGAGCGCAAGAGACATTGATCTACAAATTTAAATTAGAGCTGCTATTTGACAATTGTACCTTGACGCCGTACTCTGAATCCTCGTAGACTAGCGACGCAAAAGTCCAATTGAAATTCCTGAAAGACACAAAAGAAAATAATTTCCCTTCACGAAGATCCTTTCTTTTCCAGCACACATACGCGCTTCTCATTACTCGCTGCTCTTCTATTGTTTACCGTAAGATTTCCAAAATGGCGTAGGCTTGCGTCACGTCACTCGGCACCGTCCGGAAGAAATAGGCGAACCGCTCCCTATCGGAAAGCGTAGGACTAGTCGACTGATAACTGATGAGAGGAATTTTGAAAATCCTCAACAAACTCGTCACCTATTTTTCAAAGTTTGACACAAATCGTGAGGTGAATAATTGTCCTGTTGAAATCAGCCCCACAGTCTAAGTAAAACAGTAGATCAGAAACGATTGCGAGCTGCCCACGTAGACATTAATGGAACAAAACACATCATGTACGCCGATGTGATAAAAGATGACCCTTCACGGCCTTTTTACTGCTTCTTTACACAACACCGCGTACAAACATTACCGCAATTTGCGGATCCACTTAACGATGTTTGCTTGTATCGATCGCCATTTTCTTCGCCAACAGCTGCGTACGACATTTAAGAGCAATCAACGATGGTTATCCCGATCAACACACACCCCCAAGACAACAGAATACCCAAACGAAGCTGCTTTTTTTTCTAGAAATTTGAATATTATTACATACTTGAATAGTTATGTCGGAGGATTGATCGCCGATAACACCCACCACGGGCTTTTGAATACCGGTCAGTTCCGCTAACGTTTCACTAGCCGTCGCAGTTCCGGCTGAACAAGCTTCCAGCTGGTCCCGTTTTTCTTCCTGTATCCTCGTTAAAAAACCTTAAAAAAAAAAAAAAAATCTATGAGAATTAAAACAACACAATTTCTATAAGATTAAAGCTAAAATCCAATAAACTAGTTACGGCATGTCCGTTGCGTTTAACGAGGTTTCATTCTCGATTATTTCGGTAACATTATCAACATACAACTTGCACCAGAAACGACTTACTTTTTTCCACTGTGCCTGACGTTGCGGGAATGCACGAGGAAGAACGAAAACGATGGCGTAGCGTGAAAATGAAAAAAAGAGAAATGAATAAGACCCGATATGAGTAAACGAGCAATATAGCGAATCAATAGTGGGGGTGATGGATGATGAAAAGGTTGCACACATTCATCAGCAGACTCCTTTTTATTCATTGATGAATTCAATAGCACGCAGGCCTTCATTCATCTTGAATACCACCAAGAGTACATGGGGACCATGCATCTTTTTATAGATTTACTTTTATGGCAATAACACGTCTAATAATACCTTTGATGAAATCGAGACATTGGTCAAGAGCGTTGACGATATTGTCGCATGAATCGAAAGCCACTACACCAAGAGTGATGTTGGGCAGCAGATTCGGATCGCGGTTGATTTGGTCCAGTGTGTAGTGAAGAGCTTCCAGCGGCTGGATTCCATCATCGCCCTGAGTAAACAAAAGAATCGATTACAAAAATATTAAGAAACTTGTGAATAGCAAAAGTTTCTTTGCAACTTCCAGTCATAAATGACACGTGTGCTCGTGTAGTTTGTAACCGGGAGTGACCTTCAATTGTTCTTGTAAGTAGCAAACATTTGAACGGTGGAATAAACCCACCAGACGTCTAATCCTGAAGCCAATCTACAGGTTAACACACGCCCGATAGTCACGCAAACGAGTACTCATAAATAAATAAAAAAATTGTGTGGCCACACATGGGAAATGATGGTGAAAGAAACAAATGTTGCATTGGAAGTACCTCAATTAGTGGAGTGGATTATTAATTGACTGTCTACGTAGAAATAAGATCGTTCGATTTAGCATGACAAAGAATTTAATTTTGCAGTGCACTGTGACCATATTTTCTCAACAGACGGATGTACTTTACGCAACTTGACTCACTTTGCATAGAAAACCAGGACACTTGATTGGATGGACGACATCTTGATGGACGATATTGGCTGGTTGCCATTGCTCGTGAATCCAGTACTGAAGCAATAAGCCTCCGTTCACGCAACATCACGACAAGTCAATTTGATTAGACAAAAGTCGGTTTTGTGAAATCGATAAACTAATTCCACGAATGCAGACTACCTTGAACAGCTCACACAGCTGAGTGAGACACATACTAGTAATATCTCGTGCTTGCCAGTTCGCTAAATTGAATTCACCAAACAAATTGCACATGAAAAATGGAGAGTTAAAAGGATCCATTTGCCACTGCGTTTTATCAAATCCCATGCAATGATGCCGATACTCTAGAGGATACCAACATTTGAACATTATTCAATTGCCCTACCTAACCTCCATCCGTCATTTTTCCCTTACCGAACGGTTTGGCCACATGAAAAGTATTAAAATTTTTTGTTTTCAAGGTTTAGTAGTTGCTTCCCCTTCCCACTTATTTTCACCTTTTTCGCACTTTCAGTTTCTAGATTTCATTACCATACCCCTAAAGTGCGTCACGATTATCTCGTTCGGTTTTTCTAACAAACTTTACCCCGTAAAATCAGTTGTGATGTACGCGTGTCATCAAACCGCAAATACAAAAAACAAGATGCAATCGCCCAAAACAGTAGAACGTGAAAAGAGAATCAATGCTAGTCCACCCTGTTTAAGGCAACCCCTTTTCTATTTGATCCATTTTGTCCTGTTCCATCCACGTATACCGTAGGTAAACAACGTTTATTGCTTACGTGACTGTTGTCCCGTATCGCTATGAACGGGTTCCACACTATTTTTTAACAATTTCATGCTGGCGCACACAAAGACTATACATGATGACCTAGATGCCTGCGTATATAGCTTCTCCGGTTGTACAAAGCATTCACTGTATCGCGAGCGATAAGAAAAGAGGCAAGCGTATACAATATCATCGGCCCTGTTGATTTATGATACAAAACTGTACAATATATATAGTGGTCGGCCGGTTATACATGTGGGGCATATGGTTCTATATAGATTTCGTATCACTCTTAAGGCATCGTTTCATTTCCTCCGCCGGATCGAAATGTGGTGTGGCGATCCCTAAAACTTGATTGCAGCCTTTCCATTTTTACGATTCATCGCGTGAAAGGACATTTACGACTTAACTAATGACGTCACGACGTACAACTTTTTGAGAAAGTTGGGCGGGTGTCAATAAAGAGCTTAACGATACAAGGATAGGATTTAACTTGGATCCAAGTTGCCAACGTCTAAATAGTTCAAAATTTACCTGCAAGGGTCCGCAGCCTTCGGGTGAAGAGCCTTTGGCGTGAATCGGAAATAAAGCTCCGAGCATGATATCGCCCTCCTGACGGCTGACCACTTGAACCGAACCCGATATGACGCACAAGCACAAGAGAAGAAAAATGGGAAGCACATGTGTCGTTTTCAGAGAAACTTTCATCATCTCCATATTTATTGAGTATTGCTTTTTCTTCCTTTTTTTTCGTCGTAATTTCTGTATAATCAATAAAAACTTGTTTTCGTGTGACACAGGCACACTAAAAACGCACCGGTTACGCACAATTGTTCAACGTTTCTGATTGCAATAGCCCCGTTTTTTTCTCTCTCTTTCAGTCACGCACCACAAAACCGCACTGATTTTTATAAAGATCAAAATGATGGCGGATGTCGACGCGAGCAATTCCGGTCGGCTCTATTAAATTCAGTATAGAACGATTGAAATAGAAACTGATTAATCTGCCATTCCGCAATCGAATTTCCAATGACGTCACATTAGTTTATAACGGGGAATACTTGTGGATCATAAGCAAATCAAAACATTAAAAAAAAAGATTGGAAAATCGAAACGACACGTGTATCGAATTAATTCACTCCGACAGCCAGCAAATGTAACGTGAGTAATGTAAAGTCACTCGATCAGAAGGTGGAAACGTCGCACCCATCGAGCGGGACCGCGCGTGGCGTAACGGAGCTTGACGATGATGCTAAACATTACATGAAAAAAAGATCTCACTACTCTACGAGGAGGAGGAGGGTGAAAGGAATACGCAATCAAATTTTCACCGAACCTCAAAGAGCATCCGGCAAAAGGAGATTGACGCTACTATGCTGGATCGTCACTCCGTGCAGGCGTACATATATTCTTATATACCCCTCCCTGCCTCTGTTTGTTCTTCGGCTATGATGGCAAACGCATGCGCAAAATTGGGTTTTAAACAAATCAAGAACAAGGTGTTAGGGAGCGAAAGGTTAAGAAAGCAAACGTACCAAATGAAATGGTGATGTGTTGAATGCTGATACAGACAGTAGAATGAAATCGTCATGATTTTTGGCAATAAAAATTGATGGGCCTTCATCTCACGTTTATCCAGTGAAATTTTTGGTTATTTCATCCGTGAATATAGAGCCACGTGAAATTTGCAAGTCACCGCACGTGCGTTCAACAATTAGTGGAGCAATTAAAAACATTCGATTTCAATTACGCCCATTAAGATTTTGCGCTTGCGTGAAAAGCGGACACGTCCTAAAAGCTATTAGAGACATTCTATACAAGCATTTAGAAAATCAAAAACAAAAGATAAAGAGTCCGTGAAATGAAACAGGGCATTGTGCAGTTTGGCAATAAGCTGTCACCTTTAAAGCATCTCGTCGTCACCGATGGCTATTTATCTCACCATAGATGAGAATGCAAGCCATCTGTGCGGAAGGAAAGTCCCTCCGTTTGGAAACGGATGTTGCCGGGAGTATTGCCCGCAGATGTTGGGATCGTGATCACATGAGAGAGGCATATAACAAAGACCAGCAGTAAGGGTATAGAAACCATTCGTATGTATACACGTCGCAAACCTTAAAAAAAAAGAGTGGTGTATCTTCTTGCTTACGTTCGTCTTTTGTTTTTTCTGTTCTTCACCATTTATTTTTTTCATGATGAGAAGGAAGTGAATCCGGACGCGTGAGCCTAATCGTTTGCGGCTGAGATCGAGTCCATCGGCTTGCGTCGGAAATGAGGATCGTGTGCGCCGCAGGTAATTGAGCAGCAGTCCTAAAAGAACGAAGACGATGATTTTGTTTGCACTGTCACACACCGCACGTTCTCCGTGGCAACGATGTCGCCGGTGAATACAGCCCTTCTTTTTCGCCCACGCTCTCCGGGCTATGTGTGAAATCCATCCGGCAGAGTGCTGCTGCTGCTGCTTCGAATCCGCTCCTATTTTCTCAACACGTCGAAATAGCTGAATTTTTTATTTATTTTTTTTAATGCCATTTTATCTCTTTTTTTTTTAGCCTTCTTCTTTTGCTATCACCTACCACTTCGACTAAGTGAGATTGCGGATTAAAAGCACGTGTGACGCGAACCTTGAGAAACGAAAAATGGGGAACACTAGAGGCGATCGATTTCGTCCTGCGGTCAGTGCGATTACGGGAAAATCGAGAAAAAGGAGAAACGATTCTATAAAAAAAAGGAGAGTAAATACATTTCTGAGTAGATATTGTATTAGATTTCTTATTCTTCCTTTTCTGACCGTTTGCCAAGAACGCGTGCCCAGGAGTCACGGAATTTGTCTTCTACGTAAAAGTGAAAACTGGAGGATGAAAATTCAAGCGGAAAAGATTTTGAATTCCATGTTTAGACAACGGCAAGATTTCGCATCATTATTAAGTTGTCAAACGGTAACGTATGCGGTCAAAGTGCATTATTTGCCTGGGCGTTCATGGAAATGGCCTGTCATGTAGTTATCGGCACTCCAATTCCTTTCTTACGTTACGTTCCCTACGAGACGTAAACCGTTTTTCATCTTACTCTGTCCAGTCAAGGAGTCAAAGGCAGACAAGAATAGATGGTTGAGATTGTAACAATCGATCCATTCTGTACTATAACAAATTGCATAATGGATCAACCCTATCAACATTGCGTCACCTCCACTAGACGGCTGCGTGGAGAAGAACGTTAGAAATTGGATTTCAAGAGTCTACGGTATTTCGTAGAGTATTTGACTATATTTAACCTCATTTGAATTGCAAATTTACGAAGGAAAATAAAAAGGCGTTTCATAATCCAACACTTTTAAGATGGAGAACCTCCATTTCAGGAGGTTGGATTCTATTCCATTTTTCGAGTGTTGCAAATCGCTAACGTAACATTTCAAACGGTGTGTGATAAAGCATAAATCCGAGAGTAGATATTTAAACGTGAGCAGCCAAATTTGAGCAAGTTTCAAACTATTTTGTTCGTTTTAACTTAGAGAAAGGATTGAATACAACGACAGGAAAAATTTCGTATGAAACCGATGCTGCGCGAAATTTTAAATGCGTTGTGTGTTTGTTTGGACACATCACGAAAATTAAAAATAAGAAGATTAAGCTTACCGTCAATTTGAAGTCTTGTTGAAAAAATTAAATCACTTTGATACATCCTTTGGCGCTAAGATTACCCCAACAACTGACTCATTTTTTACCCCTGTCTGAACATGAATACCTAAGGGGGAGGGGGGAGAATATTTCGATATTGAAAAACAAGAGAAACAATGGGAAAGGATGGGCACTCAAACTGAGTCATTTATCGCACCCCTTCCCTTTAGGGGTTTGTAGAAAATTAGGTACGACATATTTTGGTTACCACCCCTCGAACCTTCTCGCAAACAAAAAACTCCAAAGTCATTTGCATGTTATATTGTTTTACATTTACTTAAATTAAATCGCATTTATTGTTGAAAAACTTGTTGTTTGTAAAAATAAATATTAGCGCGGCATTAGATTCGAGTTGAAAGCAAAATTTCATTTTCAGCAAACATGTTTGGTGATCGTGTAATCAAATCAGCAGTAAATATTTCTCGATTTTTCTACGTTTTGCATTGCTAGTGAAAAATTACATCCTACAAATGCTTTTCATGTCTACTTATTTTTTAAGTATTAAAAGAAAAATCAAAATCAAATGGGTCATCATCAATTATTTGATTGTTGCAGAAGTAACGGTTCCATCGCGACGTCTAGTCGCCGAGCAACATATGGTGGCCCACGGCCAGTCGCAAACAAATATTAAAGGATTGTAGTACAATCCTTCCGGGCACGGCATCCGGATCGGTTCACTACCCTGGCAGACATAATATTTCGTACAATCCGCTGGATCTGCTAACGTTGGGCGCGTTTCACCGTAACAAGTTGGCGCACTTGCCGTAGGGTCACAGCCACTGCCTGTCGGGGCTTCCGTTGTACTGGAACAAGAATATCGAGCGTTCAAACGGCGAATATCAGCGGCGCTCGGATGATCACGATTACCCAATGCCAAATTCGAGTCTGTTATGTAATCGATATAATGTTGATGAATTGATTTGTTCGGTTCTGATCGTGGACAGTGCATATACCATTTCTAGCAGTGATGGTCATCAACGAGGAGTTGGTCGTGAAAAGAGTGTTACTGCCGTGCATTAAACTGTCGTAATCGTAAGGCTCGTTATACGTGGCCGCATCCGTCCCACTAGATATTTTAGAAAATTTAATTAATTGAAGATGGAATAGCAGACACATAAATCCTACTTGTATTTGACGAGATATTGCCTTTTGGTTTCGTTAACATTTTGCCAGTGAATACGGATGGCACTTTCACGATCCGGTCGGTTGTGTTCATGTCCAAAACCTAATAAACAAAGGAAATTCAGTGGCAAATCAAAAATGCCTCAGCCTACAATTGTATCAAACCTAAAGAATGAAGAATCAAGTGCATGACTTTACCAGCACCATCGGCTGTGCACTTTTCGGCCTGTAAGGAGATCAGTTGGGCACCACCCTGACGGCCAATGAACGAAGCGCAGCCCTTTAATTTAAAACAAAGAAATTTAATTGATTCAATTAAATTGTATGACGTAATGATGTGTCATTCAATAAACCGCTGAATTGTTAAAATAAAGGAAATCTTGGGGCCATGAATGGGATTCGTAGGAATGAAGTTCTCGGAATCGCAGACAGGAGACTTGGGTGAATTCCGACAGCGACGTGTAGATTATGTTCGTGTAGTTTGCTAATTTTACGACCGAATTACAGTTCAAACAATTCCTCATTAGCTCAGTTAGATATGGTGATAGCTTTACAAAGAGTCATGAAGTGCAAATATACCCAAACTGGGATCGATGAAGTAAGGAATGTCTTGAGGATTCCAGAGAAGTTTCGGATCGCTATAATTGACCCACGATGGATTCAGAGACTCTGTTAATGCATCCGTACGTGTTTTCTGCAATCGTTAAAATTGCGGTGAAAAAGTGCAAATAAAAGCTTATTTTCTTAAACATGATGGGTTTACCAAAGACACGAAGATATCGTCATCGGCGTATGCTGGTGCTGCAATGAATAACGATTTTATTCTCAAAAACTTATTCTACAAAATTCAATCAATCAAATTTACTTCCTCGATGTGCGAGAGTGAGCTTCACGTCATCGATGGGTGGCTTAGCAAGGGTGGCTTTCGAAAAAGACTGACAGAAAGTACCAAATGAAAAATTACGCATGAATAATTTCGTCCAAATAACTCACGGAAAATGTGCATACCTTCGATTCGGACGACGAGAACACTCCTAGAAAGAGCAAAACAATCAGCCAAAAGGACATTGCGCCATCCGACTGCATCGTTGCAAAACGCTTCCAACTAAACTGAAGTGTGAGTGTGTGGTCAAGTCTTCATAAATACAGGGCCCTTATCGAATCATCCTGCTACCATTTACGCCTTATCAAGTTATTTCAACCTCGTTGTTATTCGAGTGGAGAAACAACAAACACCGGTGGTGCAAAAAAGGTCGGCGATCAATCAACAACTGCATTGAGGGTGTCGAGTCCATCAGCTCTTCAAAATCCCTTCTGGTCTATTTTATCCGTTCCCCTTTTTTTTTTTTTGTTGTTGTTGTTCCTTTTTACTTATCTGATGCAGGCCAGCTGGAACTGCCTTCCGTCGCGTTTGCTCTTAAATTGGGTCGATAAGCGAAGGGAAAATTTATTGCAATGGTGAACTCAGAGTTCGTTGAGTACTGCATAGAATATGAACTCGACCAAAGCGTTTATTGTGCGATTGCATAGACAATATTGTTCCAGAAAAACAACATGCTTCCATCGATATTTTCACGGAGTACCGCCAAAACGGGTTCGCTTTATAGTGCGTGATTCGCGTAAAGGACAGCACAATCGATTTAAGGCCCGGGAAGGCATTCAGCGTCCCAGGAGTTTGGAAAAATGCCCAAAAAAAAGATGAAGAAGTTTGTTCACAGCCAAAATCTGGTCCAGAAAAATAAACGGAGTGGAAAGAAAAAATAAGTAACTGGAGAACCATCTTCGTTCGTGGATGAATGCAAACAGATTTGTGCTTCTTGAGCTTCCACTCCAAACTTTGACACATCAAATATACATTTACAAATAGGAAATCTTCTATATATAGCAAAGACAAACTCCCGTTGATACCTTCACATTTTGGAAGGCTATTTTTAGGTTGTTGGATCAATGATTTATTCGGGTTCATCCCCTCTTTTGTTGAAAGGAAACAATCACGATAGTGTCACGTTGTAAAAGGAAATAAAGAGTTGTAATGTCACCTATAATTACTTGCAACTTTATTGCACAAGCGAAGCAACTCAAGGGCGATTGATATACGGAGAATGTCAAGGCTTTTCCCTCTTATTAACTTATATTGCTGTTTAAAGCTAAAACAGGTTCTTTAAGTAATATCCAATTGTTCACACAGTGGATCAAGAAACTTTGAAAAAAAAATTTAAATTCATTGGATTTTCAGCTTTTCATTGAATCAGCTTTAAAGCGGCAAGGGCTGCTAGATTAAGTTATATATAAATAGGATTTCTGTCTTTCCATTAAAAGCCGATTGTAAAAAAGAACATTCTTTTTTTCCCTCTAGAAAGCTTTAGAGATGCCAAAATGTCAAATGCATTTACGGATTTGGACGTATTCGATGGAAACTTCATACATTCTATTGATATCAGCTTTTATTTTTCTTGTCGCTATTTTTGGGTTGTTTGATCAATGACTATTGGAGTTGTTTCGCAGAAACGAAGCCGTCACTAGCGTCCCCCCCGTACTTTCTGTAAAGCACGCTCTCTCCTGTTGGCAAGGTTATCACGTGGACAACGTATGACTGAATCCTGAGGATCCCAGATCAGCAGGAAATGATGAGATTCTACTACGACCAACTCTTTTCAGTCTTCTAGCCATCTATCTTTCTTGCTGCTTGATCCGTCGCTTAATCGAAACAAACAGTCGTCTCTCACGACAGTCTTCTTTCCTCCACGTGTACGACCAATCGGACATTGTTGTTTGCTAGCAACGGTCACATAGGTTCCTACGTACGTACATAGAAACAACGCCGTTGACGTTGAAATAGTAGTGGAGGCGAGCAACTCTAAAAGATGCTGTCATGATTGGTTTGCAAGAAATCACGAGCCAGCGAACCGGATACAGTCCGCGTTTCACGACCCATCAGTTTGGCGAGGCGGCATAATCATAGACACGGTGTAGGGGGGAAAAAGAGCCGGAAAGATCATTTGTACCGTGTCTCCGATCGTCATAAACAAGTAGTCTTACAACCAGCTTCATGAAACCGAGATGATTGAATCGTGAAGACCTTCCTGGCCTTGCCACAAAATAATATCTATTTTTTTGGGTTGACGAGCTTCGCTGATGCATTGAAATGATGCTGCAATGGTCCTCCCGAGACTTCAACTATCCCAGCGATCGTAGAAAATGGAATAAGGGCAAAGTTATTGGTTGCATCGTCCTTCACGACCCTCCTCACGCAGTTTTATAGGCGGCGTCCAAAAAAATCCAATGAATAGAAACGCAACAAATTTGAATTTTTATTATTCGGCTTTCATGCATCAAGTCAAACACAACAAGGTATTCGTAAACTTTTCAGTCAGAGGAAGGCCGAGCTTCGATCGCCCGCCTCCTTTGGCGCCACTGTCTCGAGATGTAGCGCATCCTTTCAATCGATATGACGGTAAAAACAGCGACTCTGAAACAATTTAATTACATACTATTCCCGCCATTCAAATCAATATTAAGTCAATTCCATACCTGAAACATCGCAAGGCCTTCTTAGGTTCGAACGCCTTCTCTGATCGTTGGTTATGGTTCTGATCCCATTCGTTGGCAATGGTTGAAAGAAATTTTTTCTGGTAGATTAAATTTTTGCGTATGCTTTCTAATTTGAGGGTGCGATACTGGAGAAACTAGATGAACAGAAAAAAAGTGGGATTAAAAATGAAAAACAACGAGCTGGTAAAAATTAAACGACGGTACTTTGTTGGCTTGTTCCGGTGGAAGAGATCGGTATGCTGAAATGGATTTTTGAGGCGGCTGGGATTGGACCGGCTGGTTTCTCTGTTGCGCAATTAATTGCATCACCTGCAAAAGTCAACAAAACAGGATGACGGTGACGGTGTTATTTTTTAATTTCACTATCGTCTTTTGAGAGAGAGATTAGACCTGTTGTTGGAGGCGTGAGTTGGCTGTTCGCTGATCTTGCAACAAGAGTCGCTCCATTGCAAGTTCCGTCCTAAGTAGCTGCATTTTTTTGGTTAATTCTACTTCAACTGGATTGACTCTGACTACAAAACTGTCCCCATCCGGCTTTAACGTAGTCTCAAGATCATCCTGAAATACACAAAGAAAGTTTGAATATATTATGGTCGCACAAACGAAAAGTAACGAAACAATACCTCCATAGTCTGATTGGTTGACGGCAAACAGTTTGTTTTTTGCTGAGCTGCGTTCTGTTGCATCTCGAGCATTTGTTTACCGAAAGCTAAGAGCTGCTCACTCTCTCTTTGAACTTCTTTTAAAGCCGTTTTGCCCATCATGGAATTAGGCAAAGACAAGTCATTTAAAGTGCTGGATTCGGCGGTTCGATGCGCTGGACTGCCATTGCGGATGGATGCTGCTCGACTGCTACATCGACTACTTGTAGCACTTCCCAAAAATTCCACAAAAGACGGCGCAAGCAAATCGGGCGGTGCTGCTGGGCCTATATAGTGAACAAAAATTGTCTTAATTCCAGATCTACATTTATAAAAGAAAAATAATTGCCTTCTAGCAATGTAGATAGTTCTCTAGGATCAGCTGTTGCAACGCTTTTTTGCTTTTGTTGCAGTTGCTGGGCCTTTTTGACCGCCTCAACTTCAAGTTGTAACTTCTGTAAAGCCTCTTCGACTTGGGCTTTGCAACTGTCGGATTGTTTCAATTTTGTTTGCAAATCATTAAGCCTCTTCTCCTTCGAATCCAGTTGAGCTTTTAGCGCTGAGGATTGTTGCTGGGCCGTTTGTTGGTGGTAGACGAGATCAGCTTGCAGTGACGCGCAACGCTGTTGAAGAATTTCAACAGCTGTAATCGTGCCCCGCTGGGCCGCTGCTTCTGTTTCAAGAGCTAGGCATCTACGGCGCATGATGTCGTATTCTTGAGCTAAATTCTTTTGATTAACTAGAGCTGTTTGCAGCTCTTGACATTGCTTCTG
Organism: Daphnia magna; assembly: GCF_020631705.1. Taxonomy (NCBI): domain Eukaryota; kingdom Metazoa; phylum Arthropoda; class Branchiopoda; order Diplostraca; family Daphniidae; genus Daphnia; species Daphnia magna. The sequence continues at coordinate 1,032,898 of NC_059183.1, forward strand.
CAATTCATCGATCGTTGCTTGGCTTGCCTGCTTATGTTCTTCATATTCCTTTTTCAAGGTCAAATGCAATTGACGTGTTGATTCCACATCCTGCGCCATAGCCTTGTACTGGCTTAGCTCCTTTTCCAGGGCAACGCCACGTTCTCGAATGGTTGCGAGCTCTTGTAACTTACCACGGCATTCTTCCAGCTCCTTTTCCAGGCCAGAGCAACGCTGTTCGTACTCATCTTTTTGTCGCTCTGCTTCGTCTATCATGTCATCTAATGCAGCGTTACGTATTTCCAGTGATTCCAGTTGAGCCAGGCGGCTGGTGTTACAAGCCGCTTCATCCTCTAAAACTTGTCGCTCTTTCTCGCATTTTGTCAGTTTAGCTTTGAGCTCAGCCACTTCCATGGAGAGCGCATGGGCCGTCTCTTGATGTTTGAGCTGCGCTGTCTGATGATACTGATTGTGTGGTTGGTATATGGGACTGAGAGGGACAGGGGAATTTTGCGTGCCGAGTTTAGACCAAGTCATGCTGCCATCTTGGTGCGGGACATCTCGTAAACGTTCGACACTGCTCTGAGAAAAGTCATCCTGAGTTCGCCTAGAAGACTCTTGTTCTTTTTCTTGAATAGCTTTCATTAGTTTTTCGATTCGCTGATATAATTCGCCCATCTGCTTTTGCATATCATTAAGGGATTCTTCTTTCTCCTGGACAATCAGCTGCAGTTGTTGCTTCTCCTCTGAAAGAGCACGGCACTTCTCGGCGTGCATATTTTGCGAGGCCCCAAGAGCAGCTGATCTTCTTTGCTCTTCTAGCCGGTTTTCCAAGGAGGAAATGCGTTTCAGTAATTCAGTATGTTCCACTTGAAGTTCATGTTTTTCCGCATCGACATCCTACGATTAGAAAACATTCGCATTTTATTTTGCATTGATTTAATAAAGAAAGTTGGTCTTACCTGTAGCATTAACCGGTGTTGTTGATATTGCTGTTCCAACTCGGCCGCCCTCGAAATGCTACGCTTTTCCGACAGGCAAACGCGTTGTAATTCGGCTTCAAGATCTGCTATTCGTTTACACGCAGCTTCTTCTATACGACCTACAGAAAACGTTTAAGAACAGATTGCATACAAGATCAACTGGAATTACTAATGAATTGTATACTCAGTATTGCCAGTTTCCCGTCCAGCTGTTGAAGGAAGTTAAGTGCACGTTCTGGGTTATTTATACCGTTTTCTCCTGTCGGTGATGGGCTGGACAAGTCACGCAGATCATCAATTCCCCTGGGATTTCTATCCCTATTTTATTAAAAAAAAAAAACTGCGTTTTGTATAATACATAACATAAATGGTAGAAACTGTAATTGTTACTTGATGGAGATGTCTTCCGTGCTAGTCGAAGGAGTTATTTGAGTCCTTGGACTCAATAAATTGTTAGCCGTTTTTTTTCTTTTGGCAGTCTGCGCTGCTTCCAGTGCACGTGTGCTGTTTTCAACTTTATGTAAAAGGCGGCAAATCAGCTGTTGGAGCTCATCAAACAAAGTGGGCATTTCAGCAGGTGAAGCTTCGAGGGAAGTTTCCACTACATCTTGCAACGTCGAATCATGTTTGACACTTGGTGGAGCTTCGCTTTCTCTTTCCGTTTCGGACTGCGCATATAAATGATTTTCTAATTCATTTTGCAGCGCGGCTATTTGCTCTGATTGCGCTTTGAGCAATTTATCTTTAACATCCAGAACAGTCTGCAAGCTACTGTTTTCTTCGTCCATATCAGCCTGGTTTATTCGCAAAAGTTGGTTCTGTTGCTCCAATCGCTGCTGCGTACTAAGATGATCCTGTGATTTTACATGTTATTTAAGCATTGGTTTATTTTTTTTTTCTTTTATGCATTGGTTAGAGTTTGAATCGCTACCTGGAGAATCTGATCTTTTTCTTTAAGGGCTTCATGAAGTTGCTGAACCTCATTCGTTAGTTGCGATATACTTGTTTTCATGCGTTCGCATTCTTTTTCTTTTTCAGTTAATAAAGCTTCTAGTTTTTTCTGCTGTTCGCTGGCCTCTTCTCGTTCCTGCTCTCTCTCGACAGCCTGTTGCTCCAAAAACGCCCGATTTGCCTACACCGAAGAATGAATTACTGGGCTCGCTTAAGTTTAATAACAAGCTAGAATGAATATACTTTTAACTGTTTGTCTGCTGCATCTAGTTGATCCACCAAGTCTTTTATCTGCTTTTGTGCATCCTCAGAAGCTGCAACATGCTGCTCAACCATCTGAAATTGTGAAGTGTACTGCTGCTGGAATTCATTAGCTACTTCCAAAAGTTTTTGGTTGTAGAGTATGTGTAACTGTTCACATTTATGACACTGTAATGCTTCTGTTTGAATGCTCTTGGAGCCAAATGTTACTGGAGGAATTGGCTGTTGCACTTCACCAAGTTTTTTTTGTTTAACTTCCAACTTTTCTATATTGGCAACAAGACTTGTTAATGGTAGTCTGTGGTCATCTTGATCTTCTTCAGACTGACTTTCACGGGTAAAGTCAAAACCAGGTAATGGTCCCATACTGATGTTCAAATCCTCTTGAGAAGTTGAAGTCTTTCGAGAATTAACTGTTGACATCAGTATGTCTGGTCTGAAATCTGCATCTGGAGAAAATGCAGCATGCAAATGAGCAACTTGACTACTGTCTGCATTTGTGATGGAGGAAATAGACAAACTGCCCATTGCATGACTTATTTGGTTTCTTGTGGGTGATACAAAACTAGCATCTGAGATCGTTGAATGCACAGGTTCGTTGCTCGGTTCATCTTTACTGATGAGGTTCGCCGGGCCCATTGATATAGACTTTTCACTGGCATCTGTAGATTCTTCCATTCTTTTCTTTTTTGAATAATGTTAACGGTGAAAAAAAAATTTACTGGGGTAACATGAGGCCAAAAAGGCTCATGGTAGTGTCAAATCTCTATTCGAATTTGTTCCCTTCCTTTAAAAATAAAAGCGTCTATAAAGTCATAATAAACAAAGCGGAAAATAGAAGCCTCTTCTTACCGGGGTGAAAAACATGTTCATGTTATTCAAATTCTGGAACTGGACACTGGACTGGAGTTCTGGACTCTGGAGAGAAACACACTTACACTGTCAGTCTGGTAGTCTCAGACAGAGTTTTCGTTGTGGATTCTAACGTTTTCAATAATTCGAACGTTTTACGTTAATTATCATTAACTAAAACATCATTTCTTTTAGGAAAATTTTCAGCTTTTTAATTTTCCCACCGCTAGTTGCGCAATCGAAGGATGCACACAATGCTCCAAGGGGTGCTTCAGGCCTATTGAGAAATCGAACGTGTTCAAAATAGTTGGGGTTTGCATATTTTCAGGTTATTTGAAAGACTTGCCATTTCCTGTGGATTGAGTTATTGCATTACATTTTAAGGAGACTTAGGGTTCTTAAGACTATCCCAGGAACCGTTAACCCACGCTTCAGAAGAAAGGTTTGGAACGCACGTAAGTTTCCTGATACAAAAATACAATTCCTTTGGGTGCGTCGGTTGGCATTAATGAGAGCAGGTTGCTATATTGAAATCCAGTTATCATTGGATTTTGCAAGGAACTTGCCGATTAATCGACAAAGGAGATTTATTTTAGGAAAAAATCTTTCCGCTTTAAACAAATTTGATGAAGTCACCTCATTCATATTTTACCACCTGGTTTTTTGGGATGCGTACGATGAGAATAGACAGAAGAATGAGAATAGACAAGAAGCGATGAGAAAATAGGACCTGATAGAACTCTTGCCAATATCCCCACAGGCGGGAGAATATGGCGGCTGCTGGAGCGCTCGTACCGGCTTACTACAGAAACTACAAATAAACAACATTACAGCAGCATGGACTACATGAAAATAAGGCCGGGCAACTCCTTTTTGTCCACGTAAAATTTTGTCATTTTAACATATTTTTCTTCCTGCTTTCATTAGTTAACTGTGTAATAAATTATCTTCAAAACAAATTGGTATGGAACTGGGCATGCAAGGACTTCGTAAATCAATGACGACAACGACAGTACAAAGAAATGCTAGCACACCAGCAGAGCACATAACTCTGACACCAGTCATATTCCACGGCCATGTTATGTATAACATATGTTGATGACGACAACAGGATTTTCAGTCTCCGATTAAAATTTGTTGGCAACATTATTGAAATAATCGGTAATATTTTAAGAAAATACAAGTGTGACTAGGTAAACGTGTACATTTTTTTATTATGAATGTGGCGCAGATGGTTTTAGTGGAGTATATCTTAAAGAAAACTTATACGAATAGGATTCGAGCTCGAAACTGCACTGAGCTGGCTGCACTCCTCAACACGTGTGGAACCTAACTTAATAATCACAACTGAGACAATTTTATCACTAGTTTTCTTATGGACGTTGTTTAGTGGCACCACTGACAAACAGTTTCCAAGACAGCGCGTTATCTTGAAAGATTAGTGAATGAACGAACTTTGGCTTTTTAGTGGAAGTTTATTGAGTGGAAAAGTGTATCACAGCTAAGATAGTGAACATAAATTCAAACCAAACAGATCACTAGGAAAGGTAAATAGACAGCTGTTTAATAAAAAATTATGAAATTTTTCCTCTTTTTGGTGGAAAATCATTAAATTGTATTTGCCTTCAATAGATACCACTGATGTCATAATTCTTAGAAAATGCCATTAGATTTTCTTGACTACTAAGGAATATTTCATCTATATCATGTCATTTACAAAAAAGGAACAACTGGGAAACAATGAGAAGGTAATGTCACCGCCTCAAGAAATCTTGCGCCTGTTTGTATTTCTGTTAGCATGTATTTTGATCCATCGAAATTCCAATTTTGGCGATACCGAAACGCGTTTTTTTTTTTCGAGATTTTATTTGTAGCCGAAAGACAACTATCCAAGGTTGTGTTGGCAGACGACAACACCAGTTCTCCGAAACTGGTTAAAAGATGGCGCGGAATATTTAGATTTAGCTTTCCGTTTCTTCATTCTTAATGGCCAGAATACAAGTGAATTGCACGATTATCGATATATAAAAACAAATCGATTTGTATCGCTCGTCCACTGTTTCAGTTATTCAGTTCCTTAGGCGTTTGTGTTGGAGATTTGTTGTTTTAATCACTGTTGAGAAAAAAGTCTCGATATGAGGTATCGTGCCCATCGTGACCAATCGAGCTGAAGGCCTTGAAGCCTGTCTCTCTGTTCGGTGCGTGCCGTGAGTAAGCAAAAAATCTAGCAAGCTACGACTAGCAAGAGTCGTCGAAGCGTCGCCTCCATCTTGCTTTCTCTGTATGCCTAGTGTGTAATGTTTTTGGTGGGAGGAGCCTTTAACGAAAGCTTGTGCTAGCGCCATATCGTTGTGTAGCGCGCGTGAGAGGAGCCACAGGCTGATATACGTAACGAAAAGTTGAATACAGACGCATTCAGTGACGCGAAAGCCTCCATTTTGACTTGGCTGTGTATGCGTTTACGTGTCAGTCCCGCGTCCGTGTCGGAACGGCTGTCCAGGGTTGGTCCCCTCCCGACCACCACCCTCTTTAACCACCCCCCTGTGACGTCGTCACCATCTCTTAATAACTCTCTCTCACCTCGGGTAAGTTTGTTACAACAAATAGCAATATGTACGTATTTCTGAAAACTAGTTCTAGCCTATTATGGATTTCATGCTTAGACCTGGGTCGTGGTGGTAGGTCACTTTCGTTCGACCATAATACCCTGCCACACGCACTACAGTAGAGCCGATTGATTTTTTCTCTTTTCTCTGAAACTATTAATTCGAAAAACACATACGTTGTGTATTTAGTCGTGTCCTGTTGAACGTGACGAAATTATTCGACCACATAGAAGGCCATTTGCATTTTCTGCCGAGTGTTTGCTCTCATTTAGTATTGTGCAAACAATCACAAGAGAGACCAACTGAGGCGCCACTTTGAGAAACAGTTTGTGTAGTCTGCTTCAATGTGTTGTGTGTATGTGTTTGTGTGCTGATGACGAACTCGCCTTCTTTTCATTCTGCCACCGTTCGCCACAGTGTATTACGATACAGCAATAATTTTCCTCCTTTCGTTCAATGTCCCAAACCTCCTTTGTCTTCCAATCGGACTTTATTGCACGATTCCACCCACCGATCTGCAAAAGCAAGGACAACCAGCTAATACATTTACAAGTTTAAAAAATAAAAACCGTAACTGACAAGGTTAGCTCCCACGTAGAAACGAACGTTATGCAATTGGTTTCACTCTATAAGAGATAACTAAATATCTGGCCACAAAAAGAACCGAAAAAAAAATCCGAGCTATTTTTCCTTTTCATCCTTTTGCGGTTTCAGAAAAGTGGAATTTAGCTAGCTTTAAAAAAAAAAAAGTGAAGAGGAGAGAGAGGGTGGTGGGCAAAGAATAATGAATAATACGGTGGGAGGGCTGTGTGTGCGTCAGCAGATGACGTCAGCGTGACGTAGGTATAACAGTTTCCGGCTTCTCTCTATCGCCTTTTTCTCTCCTACACTCCCGCATACTACCGCGGTCGTGCGGTCGGTCCGGGCGGTCGTGCGACAAGAGTTGTTAATACACACACACACACACACGCCAGCCACTCAATTTTTACAGCGCCTTTCACCAGCATCAGTTGGCCAACGTTTACTTTGTTTCACCTATTTTTATTGCCCGTTTTTCGGTAGCCAAGAGCAGAGAATAGAAACTGTGTTATTTTTGAAATTACGTCTCGTGTTGCGCATATGCGTGTGATCAGTTGAAACAAGCCCGTCAAAGTGTTTGAGCCGTCGGCAAAATGTATTCAAGGTGCGTCCTCCTATATTTTGACGGCCAGTTGTGTGGTGATTGTATGGACATCGAATTTACAACGTCGTGCATTTCCACTGGATGTCATATGTTTGTGTGTGTTTACAGATCAGGCCTTGAGTTGAGGTATAATGGACTTGGTGGATGCCAATGACGGATCTGGTGAGAGTGATCCCCATAATTCCGGTTCGGCAGATAGTTCAGCATTGAACGGAGCTGGCGGAAGAAGTAGCGGCGGAGGCAATAGTGGCGGTTCCGATCCCAGTCATTCCCAATCCTCGTCCGCCATCAGTATTGTTCACGTTTCTGTACCGCAAGCTCAAGTAAGTCATTGGTCTTGATCACTCTTTATCAGGCCCGTGTTTGTTTGTTATCTTTTTCGACTTCACACTGTTATCTTATTTGTTTCCAAGGTGCAATCGGTGATACAGCCAACGTCCGTCATTCAGAGTACGCCTAGTCTACAAGCCACCTCCCTACCTAAAGGCAACATCATTTTAGTGAGCAAACCTAATTCCGTCATACACACGACTGGCGGTGGCGGAGGCGCCATCCAGACATTACAAGTAGTCCCATATATAAACTTACTTTTGTTTGTTTTTTTGTTTTTTCTGTTATCTGATTGAGCTTCAATTTTGGCTCTAACACCGATGTTTTTTTTTCGTTCATCGACAGCTGGTTGATAATAGCGGATTGCACGAAGACGAAAACACTAAAAAAAGGCGGGAAATTCTGGCACGCCGGCCGTCCTATAGAAAAATCCTTAACGAATTGGGAGGTTGCGAGATTTCTGGCAAGTTTCTCTTTTTTTGTACATTAGCGCCGTCACGGTTGCCTTCGTCAACTCTTAACGCCTTATTATTATTTTGTTTTTCATTCGTTTTTATTGTAGAAGATAAAGGAGACTCGCCTGGGATTGATTCAGATAGTAGCAGTTCGTCTCCAGCTCCCCCTTCTAGCCATAATCAAAGAACGGCCTCGTCGGTCTCTATCTCTGGCACGCATTATCATCAAACGACTGCTGGTTTAATCAAAGGTATTATTAGAACCCCAAAAATGTTGGCTCTCTTGTCTTATTTATTTTATTTTTTTCTTCCTTCTCTCTTTTGTTTTGTTTTCTTTATTTTTCAAACAACCCATTGTTGGTACATTTATTTTTCAAACAATCTTCAACTATGACATGTTCTATAGTCCTACCTGGTGGAACCATCCAACTGGCTACACCAACCGGCAATACTAGCCAGGGTTTGGGCGATGGTGGTGGTCAAACACTGCCCACCCTCACTATGACAAATACGCCAGGAGGAGGTGCTATTGTGCAGTACGCTCAGGGTCAGGACGGCCAATTTTTTGTGCCAGGTTGGTTGTGGAACAAAACACAAAACGTTGCCTATCCGTACTCAATCCTTTCCTTCGCAGTTGTCGTCCCGTCTGACCTCTTCCAACTTATTGCACCTCGCATTTTTGTTGTTGTTTTAAATGGCCATATCGACTGAATTTTATACAAATTTTTTCATTGTCTCTCTTGTTGCAGTCTGTGTTACTGGTGATCTTCAAGCGTACGCAATACGTCCCGTCACGACCACGGCCGGCCTTAATTCAACGGGTGTTGTCGTTGGAAGCGGCACCGGACAAAGCTTACAGGTTTCAAAAATTTGCCTTTGCTTTTTACTTGTTTGCAAACATTGACTCAATCGTTATCGTTCGTCTTTAGAATTCCAAACTTTTGGCGGAAGAAGCATCCCGAAATCACGAACTTCGTATGAAGGGAAAGTGAGTAACACTTTGAAATGCGACATTTTTTTTTTTTAGTTCAAACTGGTTTCAAACTATTTGTTTTGTTTTGCAGCAGCGGAAACCACAGCGACGAATGGGACCCGTCGGAGCCAACGCTACAAAAACGTGAACTCCGGCTGTTGAAGAATCGGGAAGCGGCCCGAGAATGTCGCCGGAAAAAAAAGGAATACATTAAATGTCTGGAGAATCGAGTAGCCGTGCTCGAAAACCAGAACAAGGCCTTGATTGAGGAGCTCAAATCGCTCAAGGAACTGTACTGCAGTCAAAAAACGGACTGAGATATGATGGAACGTGTGCATTAGAGAGCCACAGATGATTTGAAAACATCCAAGCGCGCTTTACCTTTAGATTTATTTTTTTTTTCCTTCCTCCATCTTAAATCTCTTTTCTTTTCCTTTATTCAGATTTCAATCCTTTAAAACTCTGTTCCCTATCCACATTTTTTTTTTTTTTTTGGCTTCTCATTTCCCTTTTTTTTGTGTTGTGTGACTGCTGGAACATGTTGGCCTGCCGCCAGTTTCAGACATTTAAATCACTTGTAATTTATACCTTTTTTTTTTCTTTCGCGCAGTTTTCAATTTTAGTTTGGTAACTCCACTGGAAAAAAAAAAGAAATCAACAAAGAGAAAACGCTCGCATAGTGGAAGCGAGTTGGTGAATTTTCTTTTTTTTCTCTCCCAACTCTTTCTAATATTTGTACATCAATCAATCTATGTTGAACATTTTTTTTTATATATATAAGATTGTTTTCCTCTCTTTAATTCATTATAGATACAGTAACAGGAAAACAAGGCGGGTTTATTTGGCTGTGGCGGTTCACGGTACACACAAGCTTAAATTTTTTTTTCTGGCACTCTTGTCTACGTTTTTGTGGGTCCGAATCGATTATTGTCAAGTTGATGAATTAATGAAAATTGTACATATACAGAAAACTATATCATTAACTAGATTTTTGCCAAGGCGAGTTCAACAGAAGAAAAGAAAACGTCGATCTTAATTCACATGATTGGGTGTCATGTCATCGTAGCCTGTGCTGTTTTTTGACGCCATTTTGTACGATTTTATCGTTAGATTATTTTCTCTCTCTCTCTCTCTTCTCCAAGCATTTCCTCCTATCCCAGAATACCATCATTTGTCTCGTCCTTCTCTTTCCTCTTCAGACTGCCTTACGAAAGACTGATAAAGAAGAATATTTAATCGCCATGTTTTTCACCAGCCATCTCAGTCTACCACCAAAATTCGACGACACGTAACTCGATCCTTTCATTCAGAGCCCATGCTTGTTGATCCCGCGATTTTGTGCGTGTCCCTGTTTTTTTTTTGCGTGTTTCACTGGCCCCCCCTTTTCTTTTCCCTTGTTCCTCTGCAGCATGTAAGACGATTTCAACTGAATCTTTTGTAATTTTCCACCTGTGGTTTTTGTACACACAGTATGCCTTACACGGCATTACAATACACTTTTTGGTGTAGAAAACAAGACGGTCCTTGTGAGTCATAACAGAGCGTTTGCATTGCCTAACAAGTGTATTACGTATATGGAGAAACAAAGGTTTGTTGACTTGCTGCTATTTTGTGTTGACGCATTTTACCGTTTCCAACACAAGGTTTTTCGAAACCACAAGTATAAAACTGCCAAAGCCTGAGTGACGTAAGTAATGAGTCAAATCTAAAGCGCTTCCTGTTCTAAGTGTTCAACCAACAGACGTGGTTGTACACCTGTGTTTAATGTTATTTGTTCACTCGAAGTTCCGATGGCATCTTAAAACATTATTCGATGCGGAACCGTGCATTTCCAACACTCAGGACGAGTGTTGTCAATATTAATTAGTTAATATTAACGAGTTTATGTCAATCCAACTAATCGAAATATTCTTCGAATATTCCAGTGGTAGGGCTCATAGTACGTTTAGTAATTGTCTCTCTTGAAATGGAATGATGTTGTTGGCAATTTTTAATACAAGCGCTGCGGAGGAAGAAATAAACCCAATCAAATCTTAATGTTTTAAAAGAAACAGAGAACTCTTAAAATAATTTTAAACAAACTGGACCGTTTTTCAGCACTTATACCACCAATTTATTTGAGCCTGAAGGAATCATAAAATAAAAAAACCGCACAAGCAAGCAAGTAATTTGTGGTTTTATTACACGGATTATCGCCTTGAGCATGTTGTGGTAATACTGCTGGATTAAACACTCTGGCATTGTTGATTAGCATCGTTCTAGATACGACAATCCCTTGATGTGCATTTTATTTCAGAATATAATCCTCACCATCCGTAACGCTGATGTTTCAAAACAATGTTTTATTATTCAAAATAATGTCCAAAGGTTTCTCTCCCTACTGTTGTTATGTACCTATATTATTTCTTAAACAAAGGATAGCATCGCTAGCCGTTTAATTTATCTTGAAATTTATGGCTTTTTGAATCGCGAAAACGTTTCAGCAACATTGAACGCCAATATATTTCATTCTGAACGTATTAAAAGGCTAAAACCCCGATATCCTTCATTGCCTACTGGCCTTGTTGTACATAAATCTACATGACAACCTATTATCACGAACGTGCGCTGCTTCTTCCTGACCGTGATGGCTAAAAATGACGTATCCACCACTCGCGATGGTACCTCACGACCGGATTACGACGACGGCCAATGCGCCATTTGCCTGGAACCGCATTTGAACAAGTCACACTTGAATTGTGGCCACGTCTTTTGTTTTCACTGCCTCGTCGAGTGGTGTACGATAAAATTACAATGTCCAACGTGCAAGCAATTATTCACGATGTTCTCGCACAAAGTTGGATCGTCCGATGATCTACAAACGTACACCCCTAGTCCTCCGTTGAACCCAGACGTCGTCCGTCCGCCGGTTAATTACCTGGAACTATTTGCTTTAATGTTGGGCGATCATGAATTTCGAAGTCGATTGAACAATCCGCAAGTCATCCGCCAAGTTGAGGATTTTCGGCGAGTGCTGAGCGATCCTGAAGTTATCCAAGCGCTGGACGACCCTGCATTTAGATCCACTTTGAACAATTCACAATTTGGGGCTACGTTTGAAGATCGTCAAGTTCAACGTATTATGAACGATCGTGCATTTCGCCGTTTGTTGGACGAGATGCTTGCAGAGATATTGGACGATGATGAATTTCTGTTCACGCTGAGTTATCCTGAATTGCGTCGGTCGTTCTTCGCTAGTTGGGCACGTGAACTCAACATTTTCAGCTCTGAAACTGCTCACCCAACACCAGTTCTCGCCCATACTTCCAATACGACTCAAAGTCGGGAGTAAATGGTGATTGGCTGTTTGCTTTTTTATAGCGTTGCTTTGTCGTGTTGACTCAATAGATCCCATCCGCACAATGTACCACAAACTACCTGAATAAAATTCGAAAATACACAGATCAAAAGTTATTTTAAATGTTAGTTTTATGATCGATTCCAACAAGATGTCCTTGAACAAGGAACAAACGTGTATAACGCAAAAACATCGAGTTCGATAAGAGAAACTGTACAAGTGTTCCCGAAACAAAGTCAGTGGGATTCGGGGACGAGAAAACTATCGTTTTTTATTGCCTTCTCCATAAATCAGAGGGATTTTGACAATAGCGTTCAAAAAAATTCATCAAACAACGGGCCAACTTTGAATAATTTATATCTTTCCATCGGGACTGCGACCGTTAGGAACGGCAAGTTTTATTTTCTGTTCAACTCATAAACTTTATACAAGGTTGGCTGACGTGATCAATTTCTGTATAGTCTGGTTTTAAAGAATATAAAATTCCCATTCATAAAATTTTCTTCTGTATCTTTCATTACCGATGAGTTCTTTTTGTTTTTCTTACAGAAAATAGTTTTTTTTTTTTTTTAAGCTGCTGATTCCGTCTGCGGTGCATCCAGCCGGTATCGACTCGGCTGAATTGCGTAATGTTTCAAAGCCGGTTGGTTCACTCTGCTATTTTATTCTCATCCGTCTTTGGAAACGTCATTTATTATTTTTGTTCTTACTGGATATAACGTAGTCCACCCCCCCCTATACGTATTGCCAATGTATTTTGGTTAATTCATATATTTTTCCCATTGCGGGTTCGTTAATATTTCTATATAGGAGAGGCTTAACAGTTTTTAACAAATGCGATACAAGCAAACGTTATAAATAAAATACTATACCACCTTCTGTGTATTACGTAGTCGAAAGAAAAGATGGCAACATTAAAAACGTAGAAGCAATCTAAAGAAAATCATTTCGATTCTTTGGTCGACAAACGTCTCATTGTTAGTCTAGTAAAGGTGAGTAACTAAGAAGATGAAGTCAGTTAAAAGGAAACATTGACGGATGTCCTGTCACGTTTAAGGACCTTTAAACTGGTACAATATCACCGAGTATGTAATTGTCGTTCCAATTAACTGGAATAGGGGAGAAAGCCAAAATGCATAATAATGAATATAGACTTAGTGGTGCATGTAATCACTGAAATGAAAATCAGTGCACGTGTTTCTGCTTACATGTGGTAACAATTGACGGCTGAGATGGAACAGACCGTAAACGTCAAATTTCGGCACCGTTTGTAATATCTGCCCTCCGAACATGACGTGCTGCACTCCAATTCTACGTCAATCATAATTTAATGACAATTTAAACTTCATGTATACCTGCTGTTGGTGAAGCAGAGAATATCCCATCACGTGATCACTCCTAGTGTTTGCCAAAGTGTTTAGACAAGCCAATGCCTTTATTCGTGAAAGAATTGAATATAATTGAAGAACTCAGTAAATTCGTTAAACGAAAATAGTTCACGCTCACCTCGAAGTGAACGCGATCGCAAATGTAACCGAGCAGACCGAGACGTGCAACACTTTCGAATTGGTAAAGAACAATTTTCGGAGAAAAATAGGATTTCGTCATCAATATAAACGACGTATTAACAATCCCAATAAATGCAAAAACCAAAAGATAACGTTTGAAAACTGCCATTTAATTGACCGACAGCCTGGCAGACAAGTCCGTGGTTGGTCCGAATTCCGTCCAATTCTCCGCTATTTTTGCTTTCACGTTTCAAATAATCGGCCAGCTTTGAATTGACGTGCTGGAAATGAAAAGCTAAGGCCAAGGCAGAAACGAGGAAGAGACAATAGCTCATCATTGGGTATGCGTGTCCGAGATCGGCCAGCAGCAAGAATAGAAGGATGTGCCAGTTTTCCATCGATTCACGATTATAAATCGTTAGCGTAAACTGCGTCATAACCTGTCAATGTTTGTTAGTCATACAATTGAATTAAGTAAGCAACAAATGATGAAAATGTTACAAAAGAGACGACGAAAGCAACGGCCATCCACGACGAATGGCGTAATTTGTGGTTATATTGCGTGCCCAGCACACGTTCCAGCCGCTGGAAAGAGTTGTGAACTTCGTGTAAGCTACCAAACGTCATCAAGTACATGGCTGCGTGAGAGCCAGTGATATCCAACATAAAATTGAAATAATCAACGAAATCGTTAACGGTGGAGAGCGTTATCCTCGGCCAAGAGTTCACGAATCTAGCGGTGTAATAACTGTTCCAGCTAATGTTGAATAAGAGGCAAAGAGCAGCGTAAATGCGCAAACAATAAAAGCTCTTTTTGCATAGTCCATCAGTGAGTTGAAAATGCAAACCGAAAAATTGCATCAACTTGAGGAGCGGCCGAATATCTTTGAAAAATGACCCCATTTTTCACGGCTAGACCAACAACGCGAAGCGTTCACAATCAACTGGTATGTCACGACACAAAGAAGCACATTCCGGGAAATTAGTTATAAAGTTATTAATTATTTATTGATTGATTAAGCTGAAAGTCTAGCGTCAATTCGATAGGACATTTTCCCCATCCATTGCGCTCGTTTGACAGCGTGATTAACCTCGTGAACGATAGATGACACTACCATGCTCTCCGTTTTTTTTTAGGAGCCATGCCTCTTTTATTGCTGATGATTTATAGATGTCTTTCGTTTCAAAAGAGATGACGCAAAAAAAAAAGATCAATAAAATAACATTTCATTGCCACATCATCTTGAATGATGATCGGTCCGTTTCAAATGCGTCCCACATGCAGAATAGTCCCCGATCTGATAATCCCAACCCTTAGTACTGCACACGCGTGTATAAAGTACGCTCTCCTAAAGATATGCGATCAAAACGCAATAAAAGAACAGAAACCCCTCAATTTTTTTCTTTCTTTCTAAAAATGCACATATAAGAAAGATCTATTTCCCTAATGGAACTGTGGCCTCCAGGGAGATTACGACCCGAATATTACAGCAATAGTTGGGTTGATGTTCTATAAAGCGCCATCATCGTTTGGCCTCTAAACTATTCCCCGTTTTCCACCATTACGGTAGGTGCATTATATACCTTTCGGGGTTGTATACATAAAGCAAAAAAAAAAGGGGGAAAATGATCAATACCCATGTTGTATCTATACGCTCATGTGGTGGTGTATGGCTTTGATGGTATATATATATATATGTGTACATGAAAAAGAAGTCGAAGGCCGTGAACAGCAGACACTCACGAATATTGCATAGCACGTTCTATGTTTACGCTCGACTTGTCAACTTGAACTCTTTTACAGCCGGAAACGTAAGAACGAAAAAGAAAAAAAAGACTATTCCCTATCCTCTTTTCAGGGTGGAAGGGAAATTCTTAACCATTCAAAAGTGAACGAGTTTTCAAACAAAAAAATGTTGGGCACACGACCAGGTAAAACTGATTCCATTTTGTATACATAATTTTTAGCTTCCGTCTGTACGCGTAAATACACAAACGAAGATGAAGGAAAACACTTTGAAGTTTTAAAAACAATCGTTGTCATGACAGTATCAGAAATACTTGCGGTGTTGTTATGTAAAAACAATCCGATCATAAAAGAAATGATTCTATATATATACGTAGACAGTATACATAAACATATCGTCAAAGACGCAGAGATGTTATCTGGTGTTCCGTCGAGCAAATTTCTCGCCTAAGGTAAAGCTGTTGAGCTTCAAGTCGATTGCAATTGGCTTTTAGCGATTGACAAGTTGCTTCTATTTAACAAAAACAGCATTTTAAAATTAAAAAAACAACAAAAAAGAAATGCCATTCTTTTAAACTTACCGACATCATTGACGAAAGATTTTTTGGTGATGGGATAATTCCATTCATGTCCAGGACACACGTTCAACACGCTCGCTTCAGCCGCATACTGCAAATCACGCAATCGTAACGTGTCTCGTCCTAGTTGTTTCGTTACGCTGTCCAATTCGGCTTGCAGTCGGGACTTGTCCCGCACAAGTTGATCACGTTGGCGCATCTTGTTCGCCACTTCGTACCCATCATCTCTAGCAGGTTTCGTCTTTTTGCAACAAAACGTACACACATAGTATATAACCAGACAGACGGACACATAAAGACAAAAGTTTACTTCATGTATACGTAACATATACATAGAGAGCGAATTACGACTACACTATATATGCAGTAGCGCAATGTCTGAAACAATACCGTCCTATTATTAATACACGACGGATCGTCTGCTCACTCGCAGGAAGTTTGCACATTATCAGGGAACAGCGTATATATATAACATCTCTATAGGCTGAATTGTGAATATTTGATATGTATACCTGGTCGTACGAATCCATTGATGTAATTTACATACAAAATATTTGTGCTCTGCTGCTTGGAAGTCTGCTCTATCGATTCGATTCTGAACAACTGATTTCAAACCCTTTTTCAAAAGAGATATGCTAAAAAATATCGGCAGCCGCGTTTCAAAAGCCACGAAATTTGAACGAGCCTCCGCCCTTTTTTTTTTTTTTTGTTCCACACGTTCCACGCGCCATTGTTTGTATAGCGGGGGTAGATTACGGCCTTTCTTCTTCGCAATTACGTTCCTCTTACACGATTGGTGTAACACAAGTGCAACGATTCAACTTACAGAAAACCACAACGAGCAATAAGATCCCCATTTTGTTCTCTATACACGATGGTGTGTTTGTTCTAGTCTCGAATTTCTCGTTTAAAACCTTCAAAAAAAAGGGGGGGGGGAATCGTCTTGTAGGAAAAGAGTATCAATTATAAAAATATTATTGTTGCACTCCCTGCTATCGCGTCTTGTATCGCTCGAGGTTCGGGTTACCCGACACCCCACGTATACAAGAAAAATGATTTCTCTTTAAAGATATATCAATGAATGTCTCTACTTTTTTTCTCTTTCGTTTCAACTAATTGGATTGCTATATGTGTATACCCTTAAGCCCTTTCATGAACATTTTCTTTGCTCTCCACATTGCCATTCATGAGTAAATATCAATTTTAATATCACCGGAATAGACTTTTCTTTTTCATTTTCCTTTTGCATCGCGTTTAATATATTCGTGTATACTTGAATGCAAAAAAGACATGGGGCCACTTTGATCTTTTCGCTCGTCGAATATAATAATATAGTCTGAAATTCAAAATGTCCAAGTTTGACATAGGACTCGTTAATGAAGAGCCGCTCATTAAAGGTCCGCTCCGGTCGTAGGAGACGTGTCAAGAGTCGACACAAATAAAGGGTCGCTAGAAGCATCGCGTGAATTATCGTGCCACTTGGACGTTTAATGGTCACCGCAAAACGAGTCTGACATGGGCGTAGCCTTTTTCTTTTAATATTTCATGTATCGATCGAAAGTCTTTTTCTTCTTGACAAATCCATGCAAATATAGACATCCGCGCTTGACAATGTCTCACAGCACACACCGTTCTCTTTTGATGACTTTTGAAGGAGGCCTTTGTCGTCTGTCACTTGATTTTTTGTCACATCGCCCGCCATTTTCTTCATAGACAAATAATGGAGCATTAAAGAATATATTTTTTTAAAATCCTTGTTCGTCAACATACAGCCTGTCTCTTTTAATTCCAACAAAATACAAAACTTTTTTCTTTTTCTTCCGGGAACTATACAGTTCGTGTGTGCAGCACCAGCACTCACGTGGGAATTCCTATCCTCTGAGAAAAGCTCCTTCATATATTTTCCCTGCGACTGATTGTCCTAGCCCTCACACGCGTATAGGATCACGAACGATGTGCTCTATATAGTACGCGCGCTGCTATATAGTTGTATGCTGGTAATTGAAATTCCTGGCAATCTTCGTGTGCTGCTTCTCTCTGTACAGCAAAAGGTTTCAGAGAAGGGGGGGGGGATATATAATGTGCTCGGATCGCTCGTTCTCCTTTTTTTTTCTCTCTCTCTTCAGTCGGAATCGTTCTTCCAATTCTCCCCTTCCTAATATCATTCTACCATACTGTGTTACTTCTCCATCTCTGCGTCTTCCACGTAGACACACGCGAGAGCGATATAAACTTCATATATTAGTCTCCAGAGGGGTTATAACTATACTGGTATAGATGATATAGCTTTAGACTTGTGTGGATGTCAGCAAAAAAAAAAAAAAAGGGCCTAAAACAGCTGCTGGAACATCATATATAGTCTTTATATTGCACGTCATTTATGTGATAACGTATATATTTCTATTCAACACTTGTACCTTTAAAAAAAAAAAAAAGGGAATTTCTTTAGTCAACTGTTTAGTGCTGGATGAAATCATCACTGGCGGCTCAATCATCGACGAGTCACGTGGATACGTCAATAACAGAACTTCCTTTTAGTGAGGATGTGTTATGATATGTCACCATCATCTCTCCCTCCCGCTCCTACACGATATAAAATGTAGTCATGATTGCGACGATAAAAAAAGAAAGAATGAACAAAAGAAAGAAAGTTTCAATCAATAATAATATAGTGTATATACTATATACCAACTCGTGACCGCTACAGTATATAACACACACAAAAAACCCTTTTCCCATCTGTCTATTGTTCACACGTAAACTTTTTTTTTTCCTGGCCATTCACTGGGCAACCTTTAAAAAAAAATACCCAGATGAAAAAAAAAAAAGGGATTCTTTATATATAGGATGTTTGGTGAAAGACGATATAAGGCGCGTGTCTGTGTGTACATTTGAGATGGGAAGATAAATGAATCGATATAGAGAAGCCATAGGCGATTCCGCACAGATATACACGTTATATAGATCGTCAATATCACTCTACTTGCATGTCTATATTGGGAAATGAAAAAATAAATAAAATAGAGCTTGAGTTGAAGAGGGGGAGGTAACGAGAAAGGGGTGCTGTGTTATAGAGGGCCGATGTTGCAGACATATTTTGCCTAGATGGCTCTTTGATGTACTCTGCATGTTATCTTTGCAACTCGGTCCATTCTTTCTCTCCTTTTTCTTTTACTTCTTTCATCCTAGTTTATTTTTTTTTTCCTCATCATTGTTGTCTCTTTCTTTTGTTCTTACATAATACGAATCTTTCATGGATCAGTGGAATCTTCATGATTGCAGAAACTCTCACGTATAAAGACGCTAACAGTCATTAGCTATAGTCCCGAAAGGAGGAAACGTATCGGGACGTCTACACGGTCTACATAGTTTTTTTTAATGAGGAGTGACGTCATTATTTGAAGAACACACTTCAACAACATAAAATACTGTCACAATTAAAAATAGACCTTTTGGGAAAGACGACCCTGTCAACGTTTTTTTTTGAGGGATTTCTCGTGTCACGAACAGATTTTCGGATATTTCAAAATTGGCGGCAGAGCGAAGAGGCAGAAGTTCTTCAAGAGTCTATTCTAGCGGTAAGTTTCCTCTTCTGCATACACCCCTGCCAAAAACTTTAATAATTTACAGTCGTTGGCTGCTGTTTCCGCTAGTTCCTCCATCTTGTTTCATATATTGATAAAAAAAAAAAACATATAGACAGCAACTCAAAGGCAAAACTTGATGATGATGGCAAGGTTGGAGACCCACGCCATTTGTCGCCATGTTTTCCCGTCGATTCGTTCACAAATAAAAGATCACGGTCGATATAGAAAAAACCCGGTCTTTTAATAATTTCGCTATATTCTTATACAACGCGTGATTATTTCTCACACGGGCTGCAGCAGCAGCTGTTCTACTATAACATTTATCGTTTATTTAACGCCTCCAGCTTCTGAAACGGCCGTCTAGAACACGAACAAATATATTCGCCTTATACAATCACACAGCGAGTTGGTGCTGCAAACCATTTTCCATATCTTATTTCCTAAGCGCAAAATAAAAGAGAGAGCCTCGTCTGTATATACGTTAATAGCCGACACACATAAAGATTGGAGGGCTACTTTTGTATTCAAGTCGGGTCCGATCTTGATGTCGTGAAAGGGGGGGGACAAATCGTCGTGCCGAGCGTCGACAAACAGCCGTGTGGGTGAGTCAGAAAGAGATTTGCCCGCGACAAAATGTTTGATGGATGTCGCGTCTCTCCCCAAATTGTTCGACGGCCAACATGCCCGAAGAAAAAGGGGAAATCTGAAACGCCATCGTCGTCTATTTAATACGACGTAAAGAATTGTGTTGGTCATATATATCTCGCATTGATGTATATACACACTCACAAAGCGACCGATTATACATTTTTATATAGCAAGACAAACAGTTCTTTCGAACAAGTATATATAGAAGAGAAAAAATGATGTCGCAAAATGAAGGAGCGCAGGATGAACTTTTTTTTTTTTTTAAACCCTAACTAGATAACCATATAGTGAATAAAGGACGAAAACAACTCGTCGTGAACGCAGAGAGGGGAAAAAAAGTTTGGAGTAATCAGTTGATGGACTAGTCTTTATTTTGTGTAGTCATTGGCGGATGTGCGCACGTATTCAACTCAATAGACGTTCCGCTATATCCTTACAAGAGTGGGTAGAAAAATAAAAAATCAATACAAAATTGAAAAGTTTGAACAATAGTTCGACAACATAGGATTTTCTAAATATATATACCGGCTCGTGCCCTATACTAAACAGGGCAAACATTGTTGAATTATTCATTCCTTAAAATTGGGAATACAAAGTTGTGTTTAATTGAAACTTTGAGGTCCCTCATGTACCTGCAAAAACAGCACGACAAAAAGATTAATCAAATATTAGCTTTGATCCGCAATGAATAAACTTATATTTTTGCCTGCATATAACCAAAGTTCCACTAATTTATAGAAACTTGGTTCCATCTCATTCAATGATATACAACTCATCCAAACTTGTATATATTTTAAAAAATGGACGTGTATATACATGGTCCTCCAAATAGAATCAGATGAAGACCTTCCATTTTCTTTTCATTCAGACTTTCAGTGAATAGTATAGTATAGTGCACTCTCCTTCTATATTACTGGACATCTATTATTCAAAAAAGAAAGGTCTATTTTTTTTTCCCCTTCATCTCCGGACTAACACACAATCACACACAAATAGGAAGAAAAACAAGGCGGATGAAAGTGTGCAAGTTCCGGCTTGTTGTCTTTCCCAAGTCGACGTTGCTGTTCGCTTAATTTATATATCAAAGTATATATCTATATATATACTTTTAAAAGAATGGTGTCTACATCCTCGGACGAGATTTATACATGTCTAGATAAAAAGAAAAACGGTCGTGGATTCTCTGTGTCAACACATCCACCAGAAATGGAGGGAGCGTTACATCCAGAAAAATACATCCGAGATTGATATTCTTCTCTGTGCGTATCCAATTTCGCTTTCTCTCTCTCTCCCTTTCGCTCTGTGATGTGTGTATACAACGACATTCTTCACATCTGCACAGTTCGGTATGCGACGGGGGTGATGTGCTATACATTTTTCACAAGCGATAGAAGAAGCGCTAGCTTCTCTTTCGATTGAGAGAAAGAGAGAGAAAAACAAAAATGTCATAAAAAGGAATCTACGTTGGGGTTTCCCGGATAGATCAAAGCGCCAATCCAAGCATTTACATTTCAGAGTTTTTTTTATGCGATACACGCGTCTTTTTAAAGAAGGGGGGGGGGGAGAGGGGAAAAAAACGATGTAACAATAAAAACAAAGCGTAGGATGGTATTATATAGCTCAGTTGTCTATACAAACCCCCCAAAAATTCTTGAATGGTTTTCTAATTATATAGACACTCGACTCTTGCCTCTTTATTTTTTGCTTCCTTCATGGTTTCATTCGTTGTACGTAATATACGCGTACTTCTTTTTGACTATGCTGCGGATACTGTTAATCAAGTTTGGCCTCCTACGTTCGTCTTGTATAATTGCGAAACTGCCTTTTGTGTGTCCGTCCCTTTTCCATGATATTTTCAAAAGACCCGCCAAGTCAAAGAGTTTTTTTTGAAAGAGTTGGAGTATAGGCATTAAAGAATATAGGGTCCTCATTTATTGTCTGCTAAACACTGAGAAATTAACAAGCTCATTTTTCAATCGTCGTTAGAATTTCCCTCGAATGAAACATTTTAAGTCCGCCTCGTTGCGTCAAATCAAGAGATTTGACATCGACCAATTTTTTTCTGTAACGCTTGACTGGATCTTTAATATTGTTGTACAGCCTCCATGTCATCGAGTTTACAAATGCAATAATTATATACAATGGTGAAGAAAGACGGGGGAAGGATGGAGAAATGAACTCGATCCTTGTACTATATACAAAGCGTCTTCGTGATATCGTGACAGCCAATTGGCTCATCATTTTATTTAAAAAAAAAGGGGCTGAACGCACGACTTGGCAAAAAAAAAAAAGAGTGGGGTAGACTGAACTCTTCGATAGATGATGATCCTGCACTGATTGGGCACCAAAGGTTTAAAAACTTGAAAGACTCATCTCTATATTATAGACTTTCTTTCTTCTCGTTCTTCCTTATGTTTCTAGCGGAGAATGAAAGCAAGATGTAGAGGAAGCAGCTAATTGGATGGGCATGCCAGACAGCTTTGAAACTTTGTTTTCAAAAGCTGATGCGAGACTTTCAATCCCTTTCGTCCGAATATATACACACATTGCGCAGTGCATCGACAATGTGTTTTTCCAGCTCTCCAATACAAAGGGGCAGCTTTTGTGCTCGCTGCTGTACCTCGCGGAAAATAAAGTTTGATGAACTGCGCAAGAGTTCTTCATAGTATAGCCTAATAACAGTTAAAAATAATCATCCCAACGGCAAAAGCCAACGCAAAAGTTTTTTTTTTTTTTTTGCATATTTCATTTTAAAAATTTCATTTTTTTTCCAATTCCCAATCATTTTCTGTCGCAAACTTTTCTAATTCTATTTGCGAGGCAACGTCGCATTTTTCTGCGAAAACTCGAAAGACGTTGGCTGTCACATTTTTTTGTTCTGTTTTTCCTCTCAGACGTTTATGCAAAACCCGCGAGTGGAGCTGATTCCACATTCTGCCATGTTATTAAAACCTTCTCCGTTTTTTAAAGGGAAAAAATGTCTCGAATCGTTTTTGCCTTCACTGCCAGAAGTTCTACACACACACCCCCTCTTCTGATGTGTCGGACTTGTAATAACTACGCTGTTTAGTTATACGGCGTCGTCTGTCGGCGACAGTTTCGTTATTATAAAGAAGAGAAAACGCAAACTCAAAAAAAAAAAGAGAGAACACCAAAGGGAGAATAATATAAGAACCAAACGAACAGTGCACCACATAAGAGGGTAAAATAAAATATACGTAAGCCTGTAAATAAAATAAGAAAAAACGCTAAGGGAAGAACACACGCACTGTGAAGATTGTCATTATCTTTTAGAGGGGAAATAGAAAAAAAATAAAAGAAGAAGATAATATAGTTATCCCACATTGTGAAGGTGTATGGCTAATATGGCCGTAGCCAGGGCTACGTCAATCAGCTACACGTCAAAGATGTATAGCTTTCCATCGACACCATTCATCGCTCTCTGCCATGGATGGGGGCGTCGCCCTTCTGTGTCTCGTTGACGACAATTGTTACTTTTATCCTTTTAGTTTCTCTCCGGGGTTTTTTTTTGTGTGCCGAGTTATGAGATGTTATCTTCAGCAAAGAAATGGAAAAGGGGGGGATTAACCACAGAAAGATGATTAACACTAATGACGCGGGACTGAAAGGGGCGTTGCCATTAGGGAACACTCTTTTTAAATTTAACGTCAATCTCTATAAGGTTCTTACGTCCCTTTAATTGTCGTTGAAACAGGGGATGAATTATCATTTAATTATTTCTTTTTCAAGTGGATTTCAATCGTCCACCCCCCGCATGCAAATAAGCGGCGATATAGTAGTCAAATAGAACTCGTGTCCCGGAAGAGAAACGCCCATATTATCACGGATGTGTGGATCTCGTTTCAAATGTATTCAACTTGAAAATATATTTTTTGTTCTTTGTGTAAAGAGCCGCACGCTCTAGTATATCTGGTACGGTGTTTAATCTCTTTGAACGAGTACAGCGGCAGCTCAAAGTGGCTTATTCTCATTTGCTTTCGTCTATATAGACGCACACACGTGGTGTTTCCTTCATCCTCTTCCCCCCTCCGCACGTTTTTATTTGGGGCTGGTGATGCTGGAGAAATATTAGAAAAAGAGCCAGGACCAAATCATTTCGTGGCTTACTGGCAACTTGCCCTCTCTTTTTTTTTTTTCGTGGGGAGGAAGGTTTATATAAACTGTATAGGAGATTGCGGATATTATTACAGGGCTGTGGCTGGAGGAGTGGAAAGGATAAGAAAGAAGAAGAAAAAAAGAGGCTGTTTGTTGCGTATGTCTTAAGGATTATCTGAAAAGTTATCGAACCGCATCATATCCTTCCACTTGGACGTCTAACTTTTTTTCTTTCTCTTTTCTCTCCGTTTTGCAAAGGGGGAAACCAAGAATCAAAGTTAAGAAAATGGCGATAGAATAAAAACAAAAAGGCCAAGAGCCAAGTCTTAAACATACGGGTGAAGGGGAAAAAGAGTTGACTTTTCCCAACACCGGAGACATCGTCGATGACGACGGATGAAAGCCAAACTGCAAAGGAAACGAGAACTTGTTTTCTCTCTTTCCGCCAAGATTCTTCTTCACTGCCGATCGATACAAGTGCAGCAGAAAAGAAAAAAAAAAAACTTCTTTTTCTTTGTGTTGGTGAAAAACTAGATCATTTTCTTTCTTGTTGCCACCACAATTTCGACGAGATGCAGGGCAGAAATAAATAAACGGCCAATCTTGTACCCGATGCTCCTTGAAATAACAATCACACACTTCCTTTGAGAGACAAAATTATATATGCACAATTTGATTTCAACATACTTCTCGGCAAACACACGATCTCATTTTGAATCTGGAGGAGCCTCGAAAATTAGTTTCACAAAAGACGAGCCTTTTCTTTTTGGTGGGGGTCTCATCCAGTCATCAAAAATGATTTCAGACTTACGCAAGTCCCAAGTTTATCTCTTTCTCATTTTTTTCCTCACCTCCGCCAACGTTTATAAAACTCCCACACTTTCTGTATGTACACTCGAGCCACTCTAACGCTCACATCGGCTGCTTCGTAGGTTATGAAAAAAATGTATTTGTCAACCCTCTTCACGTGGATTTCAACAAACAGATTGTGATCCTATTGTCAAACGCGAAAAGATCATGAAAAAGTCAATTGCTTTTCAATTTTTTATTCGTCAGATATATCAATAAGAGAAAGACACCACGTATACATTCAAAAAAAAAGAGAGAGATTCTCATCCCTTATCTATATGTATAAATATGAATGATAATTATTTAATATATATACAAGAATAATAAGGGAGGAAATAAATGGAGGGTATATATATCGATTAGATATTGATATACAGACACGTTACATGAAGAGCGAATATGCGAACACGTAAGACATTAGTTGTACAATTGCTACGCTATCTGAGTTAAAGAAGAGAGAGAGTATTGATTATTTTACACACCCCATTATACGCAAGTTTTCGTTCGCTTGTCTTCGCCAGTTCTTTTTTTTTTTTCTTAAATATTCCAGACGTGTAATGCACAACTATACCGACAAGGCACTGGCAGTTCGATTTCTTGCGCAAGTTCAACAACGGGAACCCAACCTTTTGGCCAGAAAGTCTGTCTTTTAATATTTTCTAGATGAATCTCGCTGTTGTAATTCTATATTTAAGAAAAGAAGGGCAGGGGGAGAACAACTAGCGGATGTTAGTTTCTCAAAAGAGAGAGAGTCGGGACTGATTAGCTTGACAGACCCTACCGACTTGAAGAAGAAGAAAACTGTGTGCACGCGCCTTTGGCCATCACAAATGTCCCCCCCTTTTCATGCAGTTTCTCTCCTCCCCGCATCTCTTCTGCTGCTCTGCTCCCGGACAATCGATTTCTCTTTTGCACGGTCGACCGAGAAGGGTCGTCCGTCCAGACGAATATTCAAACGGATATAATACACACAGCACGGCCAGTTTCTTATATATACAGATGAATTAATAGACCGCACAAGGCAGCAGTTGTAACCCCTTATGTGGCTTATGAATGTGTCTAGTGGCTTTCGGTGGGCCTCTCGTAAAAACAGAGCGACAATTGTATTGATCGACGATGGGGACGAACTGTCGATTCGATAAAAGGGGAAATGTATTCCCCATTTTTAAAAAATCTTTCAACGCAGACAACAAAAGATGGGGGGGAATATTAAAAGAGGACACAAAAAAATGGATGTAAACGGTTTGATATCGATGGCGTCCGTCCACACGAATTAAAAACGATTTCGATTCAAAAAAAATGGGGAGCTTAAATTTGTGAACATAAAAAGAAAGGAGGGACCGTATCTGATGTGCAGCCCTGCTGCTCTTTTTCAATACACAAGCTGCCAGAGTTGTGCGCTCTTTTTAAATGTTAAGATATACAGAAAAACATTATGTATTGAATCAACTTGGGTAGGTTGTCGTCACCTTGTCCATAGCGCTATTATGTAATATTTTATTTTTTTGAAAGGGGGAAATGTAATAGTTTAGAAAATAAAGTAGAGACATTCGATCCGACTAGACAGTTCAGGCAGCTGCCCCAGGATTCTTTAAAAAAAAAAGGAAAATCTCCCCTCTTTATATCCTATCGCCCATAATAGATCTGGTTCGCTTCAAATGTTTTACATCCGCTTGAATGATCGACGCTTTAATCCCAACTCCCTCTCCTTTTCGGTAGGGGGAATGAAATGAAATTGCGGCTGTGTTTTCGATGTATCTTACAATGTACACATTTTTATTTCGTCTTTGCTCGCTTTAAATCTGGGTATATCCTGTCTTACACACTTCTTCCTTTGTTTTAAGATCATCAAATGGTGCTACGTAGAGCAGTTTCAATTGCAACAATGATTGGGCTCGTTAAATCAAAAAAACGGCTAGGTAGATCGTTAAGGAGTTGGCAAGCACAACATAGTCTCTAATATACGAAGGGGATTCCTTCCGGAAAGAAGAATATAAAAGAAAAAAAAATGATGAGTGTATATCATAATGGATAGAAAAAAAAAAAAGCTGGGTATAAGGAAACGTGATACATCATTGGCTGAATAAGAAAGGAGGAACAAGCTACCCACCCCAAAAAAAGAAAAGAAAAAAGGGAGGACTGACTCATCAGATCGTTTCCGGAACAGTGGGCAACTGTCGCTGATGGATGAGCTTGTGATGGTGCCTGGCAGAAGCAGTCGCACCCGCGGTGTAGTTGCTGGTGGCCGTCGTGCAGCCAAGACCAGCACCGTTCGCATTGCCAGCCGACGGCATGATGCCGGAATAGGCCGATGGCATAGTCGACTGCTGCGGATGACTGATGGCCGGCTGATGGCAATCGGCTGGGGCTAAAACTCCTCTCGGCGGAGGCAGAGCTAACAAGAGTCGACTCCAGCAGAATCGAGCATTCCACTCGACCACTTGGCTGTGCTTCAACAGCAAATGCAAGTCCAGGTCGGCGTCAATCTCACGCACGATCTGCGGTTCCGGTAGTAAAATGATGACGCGATCGCGTCTCGAACGGACCCCCACGGCTGCCGCTGCCGGTTGCCAAGTCGATCGGAGTAGTGCGCGCACGTTGGCTTTGCCCCATTCCGTCTCCACGAAGCTCTTTGTCAATAAAATGAGCAGCCTCCGGCTAGCTAAAGCGGCAGCGTTCAAATCTTGATCGTGATCGGCGATCCGGTGCTGCAGGCACAACTGGTAGGTCTTGCGTTCCAGCCGGGCCAGCGTGTCTTTGAGCAGGACGTCGTCCTTGGCGCTGTAGATCACAAGAGCGTCGAACGGTTTGCTGTCAGCTGATTCTTCGTCGTGATTGTAACACATCCGCACGCCGCATTGGCTGAAGAGCAACAGCCGCAATTGGCGGCGGCAGCAGCACAGGCAAATTCCGGCCGATAGGATAACCAGCGCCAATGAGAAGGTAGCGGCCATTAATAGCCACCAATCGGCTGGCTGGTAAGGGCTCAATAAGACGGACGATCCGTCCGAAGTCGGGCAACTTTCGTTAGCTATCAGGATCTGTAATCCGAGCGGCGAACAGCTGACGGCGTCCTGGTCGTCGATCTGCGCTCTGGTCGATTGGAGCCAATCGCGCAGAGGCCGGACGAAATCACATTGACACGACCACGGATTATCGGCCAGCCACAGCGAGCGCAGGTAAGGGTTGGCCGTCAACAGCTGGCCAGCATCGTAACGTACCAGCTGGTTGCCGCTCACATCCAACACCTGCAAACTTCTCAGGTGGCCGAACGTTTTGACGTGAACGAAAGCGATCCTGTTGTTTTGAAGGTAAAGTTCGCGCAGGTTCTCCAACGGCTCGAATTCGTAGCCGGACAATTCCGTCAATTCATTGCGGTCCAGGTGGAGGACCAACAATCGTTTCAGCCCGCTGAACGTGTGATTGTGCAAAGAGGCAACAGCCGAGTTGTTGAGCAACAACGTCCTCAAGTTCTTCTTACCGATAAACGCGTGATTGCTCAACTGGCTGAGATTGTTTCCGTCCAGGTAGACGTCCGTGGCGTCCATCGGGATCCGCGAAGGAATGTCGGTCAAGATTTCAGCTCCGCCCGAACAATCGACTACGTTGGTGGACCACGACTGATCGTGATAACACGAACAATTGGTCGGGCAAGTCATTTCGCAATCGCAAGCGTCGAAGTCGCAACAATGGCACAGGGCGAAGCAATGCGTCCGGTACGGGCACAGGAAATCGGATGAAGTGGCTTCTACTAGCGGCGTGACTGAGCGTGATCCACGTCCGTAAGACAGTCGACAATAAATGGAATCCTGTAGACAAAACACAAATTTTGTTCAAATTCAGGTCGTTTATTTCAAACGTTTATTATTATGTTCAAACTTACTAAATCCATAGCTCGAGGATATTGGCCGGCATTGTTGAGTGCGTTAATCCGCTGGAGCCATTCCCTGTTGTTTTTTAAAAATGGTTTTTAATCAAAAATTAATAAATCACAACATCATTTACATTTGGCCTACAACTCTTTGGCCTCCATTTGTAATTGCCTTCATCGCCAAAATTCCTTATCGCACACACACACACACAAAGTCAAATGAAAATTAATAGTTTGCCTGTGAAAAGAACTGGTCGTGTGTACGTACTAGGTCTTTTAAGCAGCTCGTCTTTATTGATTAATGACTATAAACTAGAAGACTCTCCCTTTTCTTTTCCCCCCTTCCTTTCCCTTGTTTCTCTTGTACTTTGAAACAGGTCAAGGATTATATAGAAGTTCGACGTATCCAATCCTCTGGTATATATACGACCTGGCCCAAATGAACATCGGATAGCCAAGGCAGCGATCCAATCTTATATTGGTCTATATAGGCGTCCTTTAACGTATCAGGCCGTAAAGCTCCTGGACAAGGAGACCCTTCTGTACAAGGCTTTTTTTATTTTATTTTATTTTATGAAGTGCCCTGCCAAAGGAATTAAGAACCTTTCTTTTTTCCCTTTAAAAGATTGACTATGTGATTCATCAGTGGATCGAGAGAAAATAAAAAGAGAGTCTATAAGACGGTGACTATATAACTCTTGCTATACTATACGACAACCTAAACTACTACAGTACACACACAAATCCCCTCTCTTTTTCTAGTTAACTTTATTTTTTATATAGATTTTTTTCAATCCTATTTGGTCTTTGTTTCTCTTGATTGGGTCCCTTGTTTTCCCTGCGAATTGTGTGTGACAACACGTCGACTTTTATACACGCTTCACTTTGATCGGATTTCTAAATTCCAAACTGCATATATGTACAAGTTATGGTGCATGTCCTGAGGACTATAGAGCCCCCCTGAGCCTGAAAAAAAAGGGGAGGAGGGTTGGTTGTCTCTCTCGCGTTTGAGAATACGTGAACGCGAGGATCGATCCTTGCACGACTTTCCCGAAACGGACACGCCAAAGAAGAAGGCAGGGCTTTGGAAAGTGACAGTCCCCTTGACAGAGAATGACAGTAGCAGCTATACGTTAGCGAAGAGAGAAAGAGAGATAGGGAGTCGACAGATTCTTCAATTGTGTTGCGTATACGATCGATAGTTCATCTACAGATGGAAGCCCCGCCTTTACATTTGCCTATTGTTCTCTCCTTCGTATCTTCTCTTTTCTTGTCAAATTTGATGATTTCATTTTTTTTTTCTTCTCCCATCGTCAACGCGTTTGAATTTTCAAAAAGGAAAGGTTGGCGGAACGAAGTGAAACTCTATCGAGCGACGAGAAAACAAAAGAACGCGCATGAAAATGTTGAACGTCGCAAAATTTCTCGACTCGAATGTAAACGAATGTCGGGCTTTCGCCATCTGACAAAAGCTCCAGGCCTATTACAATAGAACCATCGTGAATGTGTATAGACAACAGCCTAAGCAGTTCGCCCACAGCCGAAAGAGGCTTATAACAATAGGCATTTCACTCGGCTTGCCCTAGAGAAAATCAAGCGAATCATCAAACTTAAAGACGATGGGAGGGAAAAGAAAAACGGCCACTCCAAACTCTCCGCAGCTTAAAGAGTTTCAAGTTTCTTTTGAGGGCATCAAGTTCACCGTGTCCAGCAGCCGTCTTTTTTCAAAGTACGAGCTGAGAGATACAGCAGAGTTCTCCAATTACTTTTGGATGGATCGCGTGCCGCGCAGGGTAGGAAGGGAGGCAGAGTCAAATTACACACACGTCTTGGCTAAAGGTAAAATGGATTCACACACATGGTTTTCTCAGCTACCTGCAACTGGATTTGTAAGCAATAAATCAATAAAAACTTACATGTCGCAATCACATTGGAATGGATTGCCGCCCAGGTAGAATTCAGGCAAGACTTGGACGTCCGGGCTAAGCCGCAGGGCGTTCAGGTTCAACGTGACCAGTTGATTGCCGTAGAGATCGACACGCGATAAATTGGCCTTGTCGACGAACGTGTTGGGTTCGACAACGCTGATTTGGTTATCACTGAGCGTGGCCACTTTCAATCCGTGCGGCAAAGAAGAGGCTCCAATGGACGCGATCCGGTTGTAACTGGCGTCCAGGGTCTCCAATTTCAGGTGGCTCTCCAGTCGCAAATAGTTGCCCAGCTCTTCCACTTGATTTTTATGCAAATCGAGCCACTGCAGTCCGGTAGGTAGAAGAGCGTAATCGAACCAGCGGAGGTCGTTGTCCGATACGTTCAACCGCGTCAAGTGCGGAAGATTCTGGACGACGTGTTCCAGGCTACTCAGATTATTGCCGTTAAGGTAAAGCGTTTCCAATCCGGTCAGTCCGTCCAGCGCGCCCCTCTCTACCGTCTGCAACGACGAATGCGACACGTCCAGGCTTTTCAGCAATCCCAGCGGCGGAAGAGAAGCCTGTCGGATCGTCTTGATTTGATTGCCTGATAGCCTCAGATGATGCAAATTCTTGAGTCCCCTCAACGAAGTGGCGTTGATGAACCGGATGCGATTATGCGACAGGTCCAGTGTTTTCAACAGAGTCAGCGTTTGGAAGCTGGAAGGCAACCGTTCCAGTCGATTATCTTGCAGGTGGAGCTCTTCCAAATTGGAACAATTGCGGAACGTTTCGCCGTCCAATCCGACCAGCCAATTTCCATTGAGTTTCAATTGATTCAACACCAATAGACCGTTGAAATAATGGCTCTCGATGAAGGCTAATTTATTATCCGACAAGTCGAGCGTATGCAAATTGCTCAGCGAAGCGAACGAGCCCGCCTCCACGGCCTCGATGGCGTTTGAATCCAATTTCAAAACTTGCAAACTGTACAAGTCCTTGAAGAGCGGGCGGCGGATGCGACCGATTTGATTGTGCGATAAATCCAGCACGACCAAACGCACCAGGTTATCGAATAGGCTTCCGTTCGACAAAGTGAGTCGATTCCAGGACAATTGCAACACTTCCAAATGTCTCTGCGATGACAAAGCGCCGGCCGGAAGCACGGACAACGTGTTGTTGCTCAAATTGAGCTCCTTCAATGCGGCCGCTGACGTCAGGAATGTTTCTGGAATCCTCTCGACTTGGTTGACGGACAGGTCCAGTTGTTCGAGTTGCTCCAGAGGCCCCAGAGCTCCGTCATCCAGATGCTGGATTTTATTGTGGTCCAGTTTGAGAATGCGCAAGTGGCGCAGGGCTGCCACTCCGCGGCTTGTCAGCGCCGTCAGCTGATTGTACGATGCGTCCACCGTCGTCAACGGAGTCGGACAATATCCGGGAGCCACTGATGTCGAGCTGGGCGGAGTGGAAGCACTTTGGTCCGAATCGATCGTTTCAAAATTCAATCCCAAATCGTGCAAATCGGCCAGCCGATTGTGACTGACGTTGAGGAACTGCAGATTGGTCAGGTCGCAAAACAGCTGATTGCGGAAGGTCAGTATATTGTTGCGACTGAGATCCAGCCTTTCCAGCTGGCCAATATCGTGAGCTAAGCTGTCGCGACTCAAGTCCAGATTCATAGCCGGCCAGACGTCGTTGTGCGATCGAATAGCCAACGATCGAAGATCGCGCAAGCCGTGAAACACTCCGCGAGCCAGCTGGCCCAGCTTGCAGTAATCGATGGCCAGTTGACGCAGGTGGTGCAAATGACTGAAGCTGTGCGGATGCAGAAAGCTTAACGGAACAACAAAAACAAAAATGTCAGTGTTTTTTGATTTATTAATTTTTTTTTTTTTTGAATAGAAAACAAACGCTCACGTGTAAATGCTTAATCGATAAATCATTGACTCAGTGTCGAAATCAAAAGATTTTCATTTCTCTCTCTTTTTCTTTTTTTCACGAAATGATTAGATTTCAATCGTACATGATGAATGAAGTTAACGTCTCCTTTCGAGCACGGATATTGAATTATTTCGTCAAATTGAAAGAGACGAGATCGAACTTTTTTTTCCTTTTTTTTTATTACTCTCTCCGACGAAGAGGTAATTGAATGTATAATGAAGTTTTTCTTTCTTTTTTTTCGCCTTACCTTTGGTAGAGTAGCGAATCACTGCATTCGATCGTGAGGGAAGCGGTGTGTTCACGCGGTACCACAGAGAAATTGGTCTGATCGAATTGACTGTTGATGGTACGCAGTCGGCAATGGAGTGCCACGTCGTTAGGACCGAGGCCGGCGATTGGCAGAGCCGAATGACCCGTCGATCCGGCGCCTGTTCCACCGCTCGACGACATTGAATTCGATAAAGACATTGACGAATTCATCAACGTCCATTGGCAATCTGACGGCGCTTCATAATGGAAACTGGCGCCGCACAGTGTGACTCCAATGGCCAACCAGCATAGTAAATAACAATTCCGGCCTGTTTCAACGACGCCGAGATGATGGCCGTTGTTGCTTTTTGCGGATCGTTTCCTCTTCATGGCGGCCATATCCTTTTTTTTTTGGTTGAATTGTTCTTTGAATGTTTTTCCCACTCTTGCGCACGGCACTCGCAATATGACTTGTAAGAACGCAAAAAATAAAGGTTTTTAGAATGTTGGGATGTGCGCCTCTTATTCTCTTCCTTTTCAATGCGTTGCTGCTGCCTAGGAAGCTCTTTGGAATGTCTTCTTGTTGTCTCGACTTATAAATTTTTTTTTTTTCTTTCAAAATTTTTTGAACGTGAATTATGACGTCGATTTATCACATCAAGATCTTTTCCTCCCGTGGGTGGTTTGTCCTTTTGTCAGTATTTTTTTTTATTTCCTCCGCGTCATTTACATTTAATTCTTTTGTGTCTTTTTGAAAGTTTTTTTTTTTTTCGAGGGGGGGTTCTATTTTTCTGTTATTGTCAAGAGTTTTTTTTTTTTTTTGAAGATTATCTTTATAATATCGGATAGGGATCGGGCCGGTCACATTAAACTGCCATCTGCACCGTTGCTAAAGATAAAGAATAAGGGCCTGGGCTTTTAAAAAAACGTACAAAAAACTACTGAAATAACAGGGGGGCGCGTATGAAAAGGACCCAAACAGCTTTGGCTGGCTCCACTCTTTACACGGCTATTGAATTTCACACGACAATGGGCAAGAGGAGCATCAGCCGTGTGTTGCTGGTGCAACAGCAGCTCTCTGGCGAATAACAAGGTGAAGGGATGCGGCCCAAAGAGCCATTGGGTCGTCGCATTTCCACAAAACTTTCACCCGTTCACATCCAACTTTTTTCGTCGAAAACACACAAACACACGATCCGGTCATCAACACACAATTTTCAACGCGATAATTGCCCAGCAACGATAACGCCAACAGCGGGCGAAACCAAAAAAAATAAATACAACAAAATTAAACAAGTGAACGAGCAGAAAAAACCAACACTGCCACGCAAACAGCAATCATCAGACACCGACCAACTGAGAAGTAAGAAGAAAAAAAAAAGGTAATTCAACGACGGGAAAAAAAAAAAAGTGGGCGGTCGGGAATCACGAAACACACAGCGAGTTGTGTGTACACACGGGGTCGTTGATGATGAGTTGTGTGCGTGCACAGGGTTTGGCTGTTGGGAAAAGGAAAAGATGATGGCGGTCACTCTATCAAACAGACGTCTATCACCGACGATGGCGGCACACCGAATGAGAGAGAGATCCGTCTCTCGTTCTGACTTCCCAACAAGGCGGAGGGATGCGGCGCAGCGGCAGAAACTCTGGAGGGTTTAGCCCTTGTTATTGACGACCCTCCTCCTTCTATCCAACAGCGCGCACACACACACACACAAAATCCCCCCGAAGAGATGGTGGAGAGGGAGAGATATTTCAAAGCTTTTTCCTAGTTTCGTATTTTTATTTTTCCTTTTATTTTATTTTAAAGTTAACCCATAAGAGCGAGCCGCTTGGACCCCCCGCTGAACAATATGCGGACATAGAATATACGGTACAGCGTATAGGCTTGTGTATTTTATACGAATGGAACTTTTTGTTAGTCTTCTGGAAGAGGGAAAACTGTCAACTTTTTTTTTCACGACATTTCAAGTCGGGTATTTTTTATATATTTTTCGATTTGTTGTTGTATTCGAAAATTGAAAAAGACGGAGGAGAGAAAAGTTTGGGTTTAAAGCCACTGGACGTTGACGTTTGCGACCCATTTCTTTTCTGCTGCTCTTTTATTATCTACGAGGCGAAAGGACGGATGGACGACGTCCGCCTACCCCCCTTCTCTGAACTAACTCTTTTTCTTCCGTCCAATCGAGTTGACACTAGTCGCATTGTCACAAAAAAAGAGAGTGAGTTCGCATCAATCAAAGTCACTAACGCCGGCTAGCCAATGGTATATAGGGCCAAAATAAAAGGGAATAACGTCTACTCTCGGAACAACAACAACAACAACGTTAACGAACAATGGCACAAGTTTTGGGGACGTGCGGCATGATCTTGTTCGTCGAACAACGAGGAGGCTGCGGAATTCAATCGATTGTGTGTTTACTTTTTCTTTTTTATTGTTGAATATTCCTACGTATAATCTAGAAACTGTCCGCCTTTATTTCTTTATATACACGCCGCATCGTGTGTGCTTCAATCAATGCACCTGTTTCCTTTTAAAATCCCAACCCGCCTCCTTTTTTCTTCTTAACAAAAGTCTGTAAACTCACAATGGGAAAAGTATCAAATTCTAAACATTTGAAGAAAAAGCGGAGAATAACACTCGGAAAAATTAAATGTGATAACTGTGATTAGAATAAGCCGAACAAGTAAAAGGCAAGTTGGAAAAGGAAAAAAAAACGTGTCAAATTTCGAAAAAGGACAGGACTAATAAGTTAAAGGAAAATGATAATCCTAAATTCAATTATAGAAGAGAGAGAGAGCTCAGCAACATTTGAACTTTTTCGTCGGCGGTCTCACGCTATATAGAGAGGGGGAGTTAGACACACACACACACACACTATCTACATACGTGTTACATTTCCAAACTAACGGCGGTCCCTGTTAGTCGATGTGTGTGCAAGAAGGAAAAAGCTCAGGACCTCAATCAGCACGACGGTCTCTCCCTTTTTTTACGAAAAACTCGTAACACACACATGTGCGCGCTAGTTAGAGAGCTAAAAGAAAAAGAGGGAAAAAAACCTTTGTCAAGTTATAACCAGCAAGGATATACAGCGAAAGACGTCGAGCCCTCTTAACTCGATTGTTAACAGTCGACGAGCGCGTACAAAAACCCTGAGGTTCTTATCTACGAGTCACTGCGTTAGAGGGGCGCGTGCAGCCGCGTTGATGACAAACCTTTTCATATTATTACACACACACACACACACATACATATATACTTATGAATAATACAATTTTTCTCTTTCATTATATAGCTTTATCGCGCAGTTTTTTCTTCCCTATTTTTGGTGTTCAATGCGGGCAACGAAGGATCTGTATGACTTTTGAAGTAGCGCGTCGTACACTTTCTCTTTTTGTGCGTGTAAAACTTGTTCTCTCTTTGAAGTTGGGAATAAGAAATTTAAAAAAAACAAGTGATGGTGTCGCTGTTTAAAGAAAAAAATTTCGATTGATGTTCGTTCATAATAACGCGCTGTGATGCTATTCCACTTGCATAACGTTCTCGTATTTCTTAGTAAAGTCGTCTGATTAGCCCGTCTCATTGTTCTGTGCGATAAATCATCTTCTTTAAAAAACAGCACGAAGCCTAAAGCGTTATTTGACGAATCCTTTTTTCTTTGTTTTCCATCCAATCGGATGTCCCCGTCACACCAAAGACTTCTTAACAGTCGAGAGCTTTTTTGTGTCTCCTTATACCCATGTATATATCGAAAACAGTGAGAGAGCAGAAGCACAGCGACACACCCCTGGTTTGGTTTGTAGAATCGACTTTGTGTCCGACACACATATAGACACGCTCACGCAGCAGGAGCATATAGACGAACCCCTTGAGATATTATGACCCCCCCATATAGCTATAGACCGCCATATAACAGTGAAGAACCAACACGAGTATGAACCCAACAACTGCGGTCTACATATATATATCTCTAATATTATATCATTATTTATGTGCGTTTACGCCTCGGTCGTAAAAAAAAGAAAAAAGAAAGAAACCTATACAAACATGGAGAGCATCTATAATAACAAAAAAGAATGAAAGCCCTCGGTGTAATAAAATGATGGTTACAGTGAAAGAAGAAAGAAGTTTGAATGGCGCACCGTGTCGATGATGGCAGACTCCTCGCAGACGGGAGATAAACCGCACGTATATATAACTCTCATTCTTTTTCTCTCTTCTGAAATAAGAAGAGAATCGTTCACAAGGTCTTTGCATAATGTGGTGTGTACAGTCGCTTATCAGAGTGCTGGCCTCCCGCTTCGTTCTTTATGTTGCACAATTTTCAAAAGTGTAGAGCACACGTCGTCTTACACTCTGTTATTCATTGTTGTTGCAAATTGTCTGCTGCGTCAAATGTATTCTCGTTTTTCTTGCTCTCGACTTTTCATGGTTTTCTCTTTTAACTTTCGCCTTTTTTTTGCTCCAGCGGAGCCATCGTCCTAAGGTCAACTCAATGTCACAAAGCTCTTGGGTTTAAGTTTTTTTTTTTTACCGACTGTTGTTAGGAAAATAGGAGCAAGCAAAGATGGCGTGACGGATTCGATTTGTGTGTGCTGCTGCTACATCCGGATGCTTACTTATATACTTTTTTTTTCTTCCCTCCCCTCTTTTAGCTCTTATGTGTGCACATGTATAAATGTACGTTACACAGGTCATCAGGGAATCTGATTCTTAATGGCGGTATCATTGCCGGCAGCTTGAAAGTGCATTCCCAAAACAACAACAAAAAGAGTCCTGAAAAAAAAAAACGATCACGAATCTTCTTGTGTCTTTGCTCATCAGCTTTTCATCGTGACGATCTTCGCAACGTGTTCACCAACTATACTTCTATATAGTAACGTGCATTTTAGTGCCGCTTTCTTCTCAGTTTCCAAGGCTGACGAAAAGAAAAATGTGTTCAAGAATAAAGGGTCAAAGGATAACGTAGCTGTCTACATTTAGTCTAGACACACAGAGTGCGCAAACATGAATATTGCAGTCTCAATAGATGGACTAAACCATGACGCAGATTAAGAGTGAAGCCGGTCGCAGCGACGAAGCCAAACAAATAAAATGAAAACCAGTTTCTATATAACACATATAGCAGCACGTTATACATTTATAGTCATACGCACAAATTATAAATGAATAGCCCCGTATGCAGCGGTAACCTCTAGAGATGCACCTATAGGAAAAAAAATTCTGTCTTTAGTCGTTTTTATTTTATTCTTTTTTATACAGGACAGAGATGCCACATATATACGTCCATCTTGTCGACTTAGGATCCATTTATCACGAGAACTTTGTCTGTTGCGGCTCTTTTTTTTTCGTCTTGCACAGTTTTTTGTTTGTTTCATTTCTTTATTTCGTGAGTTGTCTGCTTTGTGTGTTGTAGAACATTCCCGAGAGGACACGATATGAAAAAAAGGCGAAAGAAAAGAAAACACGTATACACACGGCGACCGCTGCGGTTAATTCAATGTTGCGATGAGCAGGAAAAAGACGTCGGTATATGCAGGCAACAGAGAATGAATTGACGTCTACGTTTTAGAGCCGACAGCCACGAAGATAAACGAGTGCTGTTACATGTACGAGAGACTATAGCTATTCGATCAATTTGGTGTGATGTTGAGAAAAACGCGACTTTATGTACGTGACTAACTCGCCAAAATTGTTGTGAACGCGGCTGTTTTTCCCATCAGCTCCGTAGTACATGTAACCGTCTTTGGAATTTTTTTTTCTTTTGTTTTTCTGTTGGTAACAAATAATGTCCGTGTATGTCTGTAGATATAACAGCGCGGCGCTATTTAATCCCTCTGAAGACTTAACAGACTTTTGGGTTTTGTGTGGTGTGAAATTTGAATAGGAAATGACAATCGATATAGGACAGAGGTAAAGCGAAGAATTAGGCAAACCCCCTTCAAAAAAAATATATTCCAAAATTACAATAGAACACGATGCTGTGCTGATAAGTTATTCATCTCGCGTGATGACGAAAAGCCTAGGTTTTTCTTCGGTCTTCAGCTTCCATCTTGCGTCATCCAATATTTATGACAATGTCAGCATCCCATTTTTTTTTTCAACCTTTTTTTTTTAGCTGCAATGGCCAACCATCTTTTTCGACGATACAATAAATGAGTATCACTTTAAATTCTTGAGCAGGATCCTTTTTCCCGTGTTCGCATTCTTGGTTGCGCAGTTCTGCACTTTATATTTAGTATCGTTTGCTGACCATCCATCATACATACGCTGTTTTTCGTCGTTGGAATATTTTGCGTCCACATCTGCATTTTTGGGCGGTATAATTCATATAGCAACGAACTTATCAGATAGTGCTGAGGTACACGATTTAGGGCGAAACTGAGCAGTGAAAGAACAGTCACGATTATATTCGTTGATATCTACCCAAGTTGATCCTACGTTTTCCCCCGCTTTGTCTAATAGACACGATGGTTAGATGTAACTATTCATCAAATGAATATTTTTCTGCCAATTTGAAACGTTCGTTGGGAAATAAAATCAATTTGAAACATGAAAATTGAGGATAAATATAAATTGGCTTTCATTGGACGCTCCGGATACGACCTAGTCTCTTTGCCTCGTTACGTCAGTTCACCATGCCTCTCGTCCTTCTATTAATGTACTTATAGATCGTCCAATTATTGTGCTGTCGCTTTCGACGAGAAGAACGAGCGGGTTTAATTTTTCAAGGCAAATTGCTGAGTCATTTGCCCTTTCGTCCTCATTTTGCTTACGGATGTTCCTCATATGCAGTGCACTATATATTAAAAACCTCTGACGTATTTCACACACGCATGTCTGCAGGCCATGTGTGATTAAAGTCCTGGTTACTTTGGATACTTGCTGCTCTATTCATTATCATATACTTTTTGGCATCGATTTCAAACTTCAAATGAGAGTGATGTGATTAAATAAGAAAGGTGCCTCGTTCAAATAGCACGCATCCTCGTAGCTCACGTTAATTTAAAGAATGCTTATAATAATACAACTTCAGAAAATGAACAACGATGCCTTTTGCATGACGTGTCGAGATTCAAAAGATTCTCGCCTTTGGTGCTTGCCACGCCATTTATAGGGTTGCCCATGTTTCTTTTTCGTTAACACCTTCCATTTATGGAAGTATGGCGTGTCTGTGTTCTATAGTCGAAAGAAATACGAGCACATCAGCCGAATTAGTATTTTTTTAAACATAAAATTAAACACATTTCATTTCATTAGTTGTTTGTTTATTTACGTGACTTTTCACCAACAGTTATCCTTACTACACGGCTCATCTAGACCTACTGCTACTAAAATCCTTTTAATCCGTTGATTTAACTCAGCGGTATTGATTATTGGCTTAATAAAACATCAACACACGAAAGTTTCATTCTAGGTTGAAAAACTACAACTTTTAACGCACCATGTATGCCCATGGTTGCAAATGAAGCGTCTGACTATAACACCTGCGGCCAATAACCGAAAGGTTGTGCTACAGTGTTTCGGATATGTACCGGGTTATTTCCTTTAGCCGTTTGCTGTTTTCGTTTCAAAGAACCACCGTGGAAAAGACCAACAAAAAACAAATGACGGGCTTGTGAACAGATCTTCCTGGCCACAGTAAATGTGCTGGAAGGTCATCTCTCGAGGGCCATATCCATTCTCTTCTCAAGAAGCGCCCGCACACAGACTAGTCAGCTTGTTATCTAGCCCAAGCTTATGTAAACAAGTTTCCCCTTCGTCCGTTCAAATTGACAGGGCGCAACAATAATAATAAGCGCAGACACGCTAACAAGAACTTACGCCCCCCAGCCTCTGCCCTTCAGCACTCTTTTCCTTTTGGTAGAAGAAACTTAAGGGTAGGATATTCGTATGTTTTCTCTTTGTTTCATTTCTATGTCTCTTGTTGCGTTCTTTTAACATTCTCTTGGGCGTTTCATGATGACAACAAGAGCAAGAGATGAAAACAGATGATTAATCGCCTCCACAGAACCCTTCGAGTGAGAAAAGGCATCATTCGAAATCACCCGACTACGGTAAATAAACATGGCATTTTGACATTCACGTCCCAGTTCCAGTTGCTTCACTGGAAACAAGCTTCTTCGCTCAACATACTTAATTGACGTAATTGGAAATTGAAGTAAAAGTTTAATGACACATTTTTAATGTCTATAGTTTCTTATTAAAATCTAATTTGGTTATCATCAATTACAAGGATCATGGAGGACAGTCATCATAACAATAGAGAACGAACGAAGAAAAGCCCACATCCAATTCCCGAAGTAAAAATACAAATTGATTGTTCTTCCCGCACCTCTTCTAGTCACAACCACAGAGGGGCCTCTTCAGATGGAACACTGACTGAGAATTCTTCCTCGGAAACACCATGGAGTCGGGAAGCCAAAAGAACAAAAATATTTCACCCCAAACCTCCAAGGAAGGGTATGTTATGCAGTCTGTACTTTATCTTTTTTTTTTTCTCTTCATGGCATGATCTTCATTTAACTAGCCCCTACACACCTGTAGTCAGCTGCATGCCTTTTTATTATGATTTGTGTCTCTTTTCTCCATGTTATGTGCTTGTTTTTCCCCGCTTCTTTGTTGGCTTCTTTGTTATAAAATGTCAGCTAAGGAGTTGTTCCCAGAAAGTTCGCACAGTTCCCACTCATTCCTCACAGATGTGGCAGACATGAGATCCATGGAGACGGCCCTGATCCAGCTAGTCAACGATTTTCATTCTGGAAAACTCCAGGCATTTGGTGAGTTTACAAAATTTGGTTTCAGTGTTATACTGGGAAAAAGCTAGCTGAAGAATACGTTATATTTTAGGTCGTCACTGCAGTACAGAACAAATGGAGGCTATTAGAGATCAGCAGGAGAAATTGGCGAGATTGCACTTTGAACTTGGGGCGCAACACGATGTTAACGCTCAACAGACGTCGGACAACATGAATGAACTAGTATCTGCGTTGGAACACCTCTCCCAAACCATTGAACAATTACATCCACATTCTAGCCAGAGCCAAAGCGATTCAAACTAGCAAGCTTATGGCTGTGTACAGTATCAAGATTATTATTTTCAAATTTGATATTACATTTTTTGGTGCATTTTAATCATTCCATGATACTTCTTTTTTGAAGTTAATATTTTTATATAATTCCACAATCATCTTAACCGCTAGGGTTGCGCAATTGTAAAGCGTTACTGTTTTCAATAATGATTTGTAACTTTTAAATCCTTCGACTACCTTTGACGACATATACCATAGGCGATCAGAAAAACAACCAAAACTTGTGACAAAATAATTTCCTTTCAAGGCCTCAACCAACTGTATTACACTACAAGGAAGAACATGTTTAGAACGGGGGGGAATGGGAATGTGCCTTAATTCATCTTGCCAGTGTACGCGAAAGCATCCTCTTCACGAAGAAATGGTGGAAGAACAGCACAGGCACAATGATGAAGATTTGCAACTTTAATTATCAGTCCAAAGGAGGCATTGGCCCTTTCACCCAATCAACAATTGTCTTGTCACACCAAACAAAAGCTCCTTTGGGTTCTTGCACATTCGGTGGCAGAAGCGCTAACCAGGAAGGAGCAACGGCACCTAGACGGTAGTATTGATTGAGAAAAGTCTTTTATTTCATATTAGGATTATCTATCATACCTTTTTCTGGAGTAAGGACTCCTTTGTAGTCTGACATTTGTGTTGAAACATATCCAGGGTGTACGTGATTGATGACAATGTCCTCACGCGAATCACGTTCAAAGTCCCTATGCTGGATGCGTGTTAAGGCGCTAACACCTATTTTGGATACGATGTAAGTTGTGTAGTAACCAGTTGCAGGCCAACCATATTTGGTATGCTCTCCTTTTTGTGCTGCACTATTTGATAGAAAACAAAAATAGTGATCAAACTGTACAATCAATACAGTAGACTTGAATGGTGTAATTATAGTATGTTTGGTATAACTTACTCCACAAAATTATGCATTAGGCTATCAAGTTCTTCGTATGTTAAATCCGGGGACGCCAGCTTAGCACGCAAGTTAACAGCCACTGAGTCTTCACCTGGAATATGTGTCAAATGACCCAACATGCTGGAAAGATTCACCACCCTTGCGTGAGGTTTAAGGATGGGAAACAAAATTTTGCAAGCACGCTGAGTGTCAAAATAGTTTGTTTGCATGACAGTGCAAGCATGTTCAGCAAAAATGTCATCAGACATGCCTTCTTTAAAAGGTAAAAGAATGGCGGCATTGTTCACTAGAACATCCAATCCTCCATATGTATCCTTCAAGTAATCTCGTAACCGTAACACACTTGACTCATCATTGATGTCTAGTTGGTGGTACTTAGGCTGCAACCCAATTTTTTTCAATTCTTCAACAGCAGCTAGGCCACGTTCCTCATTTCGGGAGGTGAGGTAAACTGAACCTTCGAAATCTGAGCACAGCGCCTTAACTGTGGCGAAACCGATTCCCTGGTTTGAACCAGTTACCTAAATATTCCCAAATTCACACGAATTTGTATCAGCGTAACCCAGATCATAAGGTAGCATAATAAAGAATATTACCACGGCAACTCGATTTTGTGACATGTTTCAAATTTGGGTGTAAGGATGTCAGGACGTTGAAAACCCAAAACAACAAAAATCGTTATGTGATTGACAGGGCAGGTAGCAGTATCCTCCTTCCTTTTAGGTCCCTCTCGATTTGACAGCTAGCAGAAGACACACGGAGCAGTAGGAAGACTGCAAAACAGTTTCCTTCCGAAACGCGTAAAAATACGAAAATAGTAGAAAAACAAGATAGGTTATTAAAACTTCCTTTTTTTAACACGAACTATGCATCTTTTGTTCTCCCCAATACTTAATACTAAAAATCGCTTGTGAATCGTTAAAATCCGCTTGATCCCAAAATCCCAAAATCCGCGGCAATTAATCATACGGTAATGTTTAGTTGTTTACTGTAAGCATCATTTCGCTTACTAATACCCAAGTGAAATCCTAAGCAGCGCTCACCAAAATCAGGTCCATTTCGAAGTAAGATTTGTCGATTTGTCAATTCGACAGTAGGGCGCTTTAAATGGAAATCTTGAAAATTCAACCATGCTTGCTGATTTCTGCTCATACCATGAAAACCATTTCGCTTACGCAAAATCTCACCTAAAAATCGAAATCCCCGTTTGATTTCGGTCAAAATGGTTAAGTTTTGTTCAAATCTGAGACATGTTCCAATTTGCCAAATTTTGAAAAACAGAGAAGGCTATATCCTTCTCACTTTTGGCCTTTTTGGTCAGATCTCAACTTTGGCTAAAAACACTAGATTCCTACTCAAAATTAAACGAGAATCACGAAAATAAATTGTGTTGAGGTTTTGCAATTTTATCAGACATTATCACCCGTAATACAGTTACCGTTTTAAACAGATATGCTCAACAGCTTTGTAAGATACATAAACTTTTTTCCGAACAAATCTCAGTAGTTGTGCAAAAATCAAAGTTTCTCTACGTGGTCGGCAACACCCAGTGAGGAATTTGATGCGGATTTATCCATAGTGTCTGCTGCATTGGAACTTTCACTCGCCAGAAGATCAGAGGCTGACACATCTAACTCTTCCTCCACACTGGCCTCTTTGATTTCATTTTTTGGTGTTGATTCTGAAGATGACTGGAAATCTTCATCATAAT
The DNA here is from genome assembly GCF_020631705.1 of Daphnia magna. NCBI lineage: Eukaryota > Metazoa > Arthropoda > Branchiopoda > Diplostraca > Daphniidae > Daphnia > Daphnia magna. Next base: position 1,077,526 of record NC_059183.1, read on the forward strand.
CATCACTACTAACTAGAAATCATTATTAGAAAGATACTATGGTTTAATATGAATAGATTATTACCTTTAAGATTCACAAGGTTATCTTTTACATGGTCTATTAATGCAGAGGTTGGTTTTCCTGATTTTGTTTCAAGAATAGCCTTGGACCCTTGTTCTTTCATGAAATTGGTTACCAATGCATGTAAAAGTGGAACTTCAGGACTAACATTTTCTAGCCCAAGATCAGAGGCTACATCTGATCTTGACATGCTTTTGTATGAAACACTTTCACATGTTTCAGGATCAAACACTGCTAGAGTAAACTGCAAGTTGAATAAGGTGAGGAAATCTCGAATGAGTGACATAGTGATAGCTCCATGCTTAGTTGATACAAATTCCTGTACAGCTGAATTGCTGTTTGGGAACGTAACCTTAGGATATAATTAGACGGTGTTAATACGATTCGGGAACTAAATAAAAAAATTTGTACCAAACCTTGGAGTCTTCCTGTTGGTCTAGAGCCAGAAATGTGCTTGCCCGTAACTGTGCCTTAACAAAAAATAAAACGTTGGGGTTACGACTTACAAGTTAAGTATTTCTTTAATACTCTAAGCTTTCCAAGAACGCCATTATTTTCTAGAGATTTTGCAATCAAATCCCTTAGTTCTGGATCTTCTTCTGTTGACATATTTGTGTTTGGCTGCAACTGGCGGTTGTCGTTGGTGACGATAACTAAACATGAAAATTCAAATTTTATAGATATGTGACACGCCACCTGGTAAATTTAGTGGGAACTAAAATATTCAAAGTTTAATAATTTTGAGGTTTTAAAATATCCAGTTTCTTGGAACATAAAATCATAAATCAGGACATTTTTTTCGTTTCAGAGATCTAAAAATATCCATGAAAAATCAACAGTTCAGCTATTATATTCCTGTTTCCTGGTCTCTTGTTGTGCCAGTGTGCCATTACCCACTACTCCACTAGGACTGAGCTTCACATTTAGTCTGCTTCGTTTTCCATTATTGTGGAAGATTCTCCAGGGTTTTTCACTACTTACCGTTTCAGACGGACTCGACGTTCTTAATGCATTGTTTACGAATTAGTTTCTGAATAAAATTTAAAAATGAGTCTAGAAACGTGGGTTAGTGATCAGTTAATTGAAATTCTAGACTTTAGTGACCGCTATACGTCCCAGTTTCTGACGTCCCTTGCGCATAAAAGTTCGTCGGCGAATGACCTTATCGAGAAAGTCCGTAGCACAGACACTATTGATGTAACAAACGCAAAAGTCATGACTTTCTTGACAGAACTGTGGGGGAAGATTCCCAGAGCAGCCCCCAAAGTCAATCTTGAAAGAATTGCTGCAAAGCAGCAAGAGCAAGCTACATTAGCAATGATTGAAAAAAACAAACGATACAAATTGGTGGAAGACAGTGATGAAGAAGCAATGGCTCCTCCACCACCACCTGCTAGCAAGAAAATTAAGAAAGAAAAAAGGAAGTCTGAATCCAGCAGTGAGGATGAAGATGAAAAGCAACGAGTAAGAGATTTAAAAGAAAGAGATGAGTTCTCTGAACGTCTCAAACTAAAAGATAAAGATAAACAGAGGAATGTGGTAACTGTTGGAAAAGGTATATTTCTTACATATTATTTGATTAATGAGATCTTAACTTCATATTGTTTATTGAAGGTTTTGCTGAGGCTGCTAAAAGACTTCAGATGGAGGCTGAAGATAAAGCCAACATTATTCCCAAACTTAGAGTTGAATCAAGACGAAAATATTTGGAGAAGCGGAAAGGAGATAAAATCACTGAATTAGAAGCTGATATTTTTGATGATGAGTACCTATTCGATGAACAACAACTAACAGAACGCGAGCGAAAGGATCGCGAGTATAAGAAAAAAATTCTCAGCCTTGCCAAAGAGCATGACAAAGCCCGAGAATTGGAATTGGTGCAACGGTACCACATGCCCGACGATAAGCGGGACAAAGCAATGCCTGATAGATACGTCGAAATAGATGACCGAGAGAAACAACCGCATTCGGAGCAACGAATTTGGGAAGATGCTCGAATGGCCACCGCACAGTGGAATTTTGGAGCCAGGGATGCAAAACAGCGCCTTCAGGAAAAAGGAAAAGTTCATGATTATGACCTTTTATTGGATGACACCATTGATTTTGTCCAAACAAACCAACTTGCTGGAACCAAGGGCATCGAAGGTGAGGCAAATCATACAAACTATGCAAAATTAGCTTGTGTTGACCTTCATTTCTATATAACATTCTAATATTAAGATCAACCAGAGGTAAGTGACATCCAGAAGAAGAAAATGTCATTGCAAGAAACAAGGAAATCTTTACCGATATTCCCATTTCGTGAAGATTTACTGCAAGCAGTAGAAGAACATCAAATTTTGATTGTAGAAGGAGAGACGGGCTCAGGAAAAACAACACAAATCCCGCAATATCTTTACGAAGCAGGATATTGCAAAGACGGCAAAAAGGTTGGATGCACACAGCCTCGTCGAGTTGCTGCCATGAGCGTTGCTGCTCGTGTAGCTCAGGTATGAGCTTAGTGGAAAATTGTCACTTTAAACCAAATCGTTTATTAAATTATATTCATCCACAGGAAATGGGAAAGAAACTTGGTAACGAAGTAGGCTACAGTATTCGATTTGAAGATTGCACATCAGAAAGAACTGTTATCAAGTACATGACAGACGGTATGCTGTTGCGTGAATTTCTCTCTGAACCCGATTTACAGAGCTACAGTGTCATGATCATCGACGAAGCCCATGAGCGAACGCTTCATACCGATATTCTTTTTGGTCTGATTAAAGTAAGCCATTACGGTCCATATTTACCATGATGTAACATCGACGTGACTCGTTATCATTGTCTACAGGATATCGCACGTTTCCGACCTGATTTGAAGTTGCTTATTTCCAGTGCCACATTGGACGCTGAAAAATTTTCCGATTTCTTTGACGAAGCCCCTATCTTTCGAATCCCTGGCCGAAGGTTTCCTGTAGAAATATTTTACACTAAAGCACCCGAAGCGGACTATATCGATGCTTGTGTGGTCACAATTCTACAAATTCATGTCACTCAAGATGCGGGTGACATACTTGTCTTTCTTACCGGCCAAGAAGAAATTGAAACTGCACTGGAGAGCCTGACAGAACGGACCCGACGACTAGGCACAAGGATAAAAGAATTGCTGATTCTACCTATCTATGCCAATTTACCGTCAGATATGCAGGTTTGTTCACCTAGGTTTTGAGTTTTAAATTCCATGTTTTTTAAATCTGCTTTTACTTTAATACTTATAGGCAAAAATTTTCGAGCCGACTCCTCCCGGTGCCAGAAAGTGCATTTTGGCAACGAATATCGCAGAAACGTCTTTAACTATTGACAACATCATCTTCGTAATTGACCCAGGATTTTGCAAGCAAAATTCATACAATGCGCGAACGGGAATGGAATCCTTAGTCGTTGTTCCAATTTCTAAAGCGTCAGCTAACCAACGAGCAGGGCGAGCTGGACGTGTTGCAGCTGGCAAATGCTTTCGCTTATACACAGCGTGGGCGTACAAGCATGAACTCGAAGAGAACACCGTACCAGAAATCCAACGAGTTAACTTAGGCAACGTCGTTTTGCTGCTCAAGTCACTCGGTATCAACGATCTAATCCATTTTGACTTTTTGGACCCACCCCCGCACGAGACGTTGGCTTTGGCGCTTGAACAACTTTACGCTTTAGGCGCCCTGAACCATATGGGCGAGTTGACCAAGTTGGGTCGTCGGATGGCTGAATTTCCAGTTGATCCAATGATGGCTAAAATGCTCCTAGCTTCGGAAAAGTACAAATGTTCTGAGGAGATCGTCACCATTGCTGCCATGCTTTCAGTCAACAGTGCGGTTTTCTATCGACCTAAAGATAAAGCAATTCACGCCGACACGGCTCGCAAAAATTTCTTCTCACCTGGAGGCGACCATTTTACATTGCTTAACGTTTACAACCAATGGGTGGACACGGATTTTTCAACACAATGGTGCTTTGAAAACTTTATCCAGCATCGGTCAATGAGACGGGCTAGGGACGTCAGAGAACAGCTAGTCGGCTTGGTGGAGCGAGTGGAAATTGATATGGTTTCCAATAAAGACGATTTGGTAGCCATCGGTAAGGCAGTTACGGCTGGCTTCTTCTATAACACATCGCGTTTGTCAAAGACGGGCGGATACAAGACAGTCAAACACAACCAAACTGTGCTCATCCATCCAAACAGTTCAATGTTTGAAGAACTTCCTCGTTGGCTCATCTATCATGAACTTGTATTTACTACGAAAGAGTACATGAGGCAAGTTATTCAAATCGAAAATAGTTGGCTACTGGAAGTAGCTCCCCACTACTACAAAGCCAAGGACCTGGAAGACACAACCACACGCAAAATGCCCAAAAACAAAGGCAAGTCACGAGCGGAATTGGGTGATCATTGAGCTGTGAAGATCCGTTGAATTTGATTGTGAAAATTTCGCTCTTTTATTCATCGTTTTGAGTGATCATGAATATAGCAACACGTAATATTATAAGGTTGGATCCCTGCCGCCCTATGGTTTTATCAGTGTTATTTTGCCACCTTGTGATTGTTTTGGGCCGATTAAAATACAGTTTTTTTTTCTAGTTGCGCCTTTTCAGAATTTAATATCTCGTTCTTCTTTGTTAGAAACGTATAACCGGCTAAAAAGTTGTCAACGAACGGTTATCAATCATCATAAGTGATAGGCAATGAAAATTATCCATATTCTTGCCGAAAAGAAACTGTATAAATAAATTTAGAAACTTTGTATTTATCCCTTGGTTGTTTGAAATACAATATTTTTGTTGACTAGACGATTCCGAGTTTCATGGTTGACAGAAAAAGCAATTTCTTTTGAATACGAAAAATAATTAGTTTTAGCAGAGCGTGGTTTCGATCCACGGACCTCTGGGTTATGGGCCCAGCACGCTTCCGCTGCGCCACTCTGCTATAATAACTAGTGCCAATTTCTTCTATTAGATGGAATGATAGGAGGTTGCGTAGCAATTGTATGTTCAACCCTATAACCATTAACCAGCAATAACTATTCCATAGAAACGTGCAAAAAAAAAATTTTAATTATTACATGGCTTTTTTATGGCAAGTTTTTCGTGCCAAAAGTCTCCCCTGCACCCTACAAGCAAAAACCTCAACCTCGGATGCTATTCGTCACCCTCACCTCAACCTCGGATGCTAGTCGTCACCCCCCACCTCAACCTCGGATGCTATTCGTCACCCCCGCTATGCTATGGCGTTATCGAAAACGCTATATCGCCCCGCTATTTTGAAAACTACCCGTCAAATCTATGCTGCCACCTGGCGGTGAATCACAGAAGCTCTGTCATGGAGCTACTAGATAGGAATTTTAAAACTCGCCAGGGCCACTAGCGCCACTTGTGTTTGGTTCCTGACAATTTGATTTTATCCAACGAGTCGGTTGCTTAAGCACTACAACTCGACAAATTGTTAGAAAAAAGGTGGTTCCCTAACGCAACTAGCTTAACTTGTACATATTCCCTAATGCACCACCTAGCCTTATTCCCTAATGCACCACCTTCCTTGTGCGGCCTTTATGCACCATAGAGGTTGTGGCCCAGCACCCCTATAGAGGAGACCTCAATCCGCGCATAATACAAAGTTAGATCGATCGTCCGCTCCCAAAACTTTGAAAGTGCCTTGCCTTTAATGCAATAACTTACGAAAAAAACTTAAATATCTATATTAAACGATTGAACAATGTTTTTTCAATAACCTTAATTTAAAAAATAGCCAGCAAGTGTCATTTAAAAGAAAAAATTCCCGTCGAAAATACAAAAAATCAGAGGCCAGGAGCTTTGCTCTGTCCTTCATCTGGACCTATTGTATATAGGAAAAAATGTTTGATTATATTTTATCTTTATTTCCAGCTTTCCAAGTTTTCGTGATCAGTACTCAGACCAAGTTTTAGTGATCAGTGTTCATACCAAGATTTAGTGATCCATCCTACTTGATTCTTCAACGCAAAAATGAATCGAGTAATCTTTGGAATCGCTGCTGCAGGAGTGTCTGCCTTAACGGTTTACCATTGGTATTCGGCTCGAAAGCGCGAAGTTATTTCTTCTACTGATGTCGACAATTTGAACGGGAGAAGTTCTGTCTATCCCCATGTTTTGTCTGTCGACATCGTTGAAGAATCTTCGACTTCGGGAAACGTCAATACTGGTGACCTTAAGGATGAGATTGCCCTGCTGAAGGAGGAAGCGTCTAGACTGGAAAAGGAAAGAGACGAATTCGCTTTGCAGACGCAGAAATTATCTGAACAACTCTGTCAAGAGACAGCCGAACGCGACTATCTGCAAGCGAAGAGCTCATACCTTCAGGTCGAAATCGACATTAAACAAAGACTTTTCGAAAATGATCTTGATCTTCGAGCCGCAAATCGTGACGCGATTATTGCAATGCATGGCGATTTATCCCAGCAAAATTTGGCACTAGAGTTGGATAACGCTCGTCTTCGTTGCCAGAAAGATTTGGTTTCGAATGATCTGATCAACGTTACAGCTGAACGAGACCGAGCTGTCGTGGAGAATGCAGCTCTGGCCGAAGAAGTCGGCGACGTTCAATCCAAGTGGCAAGTAGCACTGACCAACGTGCAAGACCTGCAAACGGCAGCTGATTGCCGCGAAAGCGAGTTACTGGGAACTAGGAGGAATTAGGTTTGAATCCTATTTAACCATAAGAAAATTAAAAGTCCTAAGTTTGATGTAATAGTTTAAGTGGTAGTCCTTCCTGTAGAGAAAATAGAATAAGATTCGGTAAGGATTACTACGGTGCTGGAAAAATATTGAGATGTGAAATCATCACGATATGCCTGCAAACGGTGAAGAAACAAGTAAAAGGGCCTCTCTGTGCGCTGAGATTGAGCATTGAGAACCTAACCGGATTTACATTTCTTCCATAACCGTCTTGATGAATAGTAAAGCTCGTTCAAATCATCTGATGGCCTATAGACTAGGCTTCTTTAGGATGGATCATCAAATTGATAGTATCAGCTTGTTGATTCTCCGAACAGAAGAAATCTGCCCTAGTGGTGATGAATTTCATCCACCTAAACTAAGTCACAGATCCTTTGGATGCGGAGCTTTAGTAGTTACGCAAATGTAACCTATTGAAGTCAAGAAGCACCGGAATTGCGACGTTCAGTCCAAGTGGCAAGTAGCACTGACCAACGTGCAAGACCTGCAAACGGCAGCTGATTGCCGCGAAAGCGAGTTACTGGGAACTAGGAGGAATTAGGTTTGAATCCTATTTAACCATAAGAAAATTAAAAGTCCTAAGTTTGATGTAATAGTTTAAGTGGTATTCCTTCCTGTAGAGAAAATAGAATAAGATTCGGTAAGGATTACTACGGTGCTGGGGCAATATTGAGATGTGAAATCATCACGATATGCCTGCAAACGGTGAAGAAACAAGTAAAAGGGCCTCTCTGTGCGCTGAGATTGAGCATTGAGAACCTAACCGGATTTACATTTCTTCCATAACCGTCTTGATGAATAGTAAAGCTCGTTCAAATCATCTGATGGCCTATAGACTAGGCTTCTTTAGGATGGATCATCAAATTGATAGTATCAGCTTGTTGATTCTCCTAACAGAAGAAATCTGCCCTAGTGGTGATGAATTTCATCCACCTAAACTAAGTCACAGATCCTTTGGATGCGGAGCTTTAGTAGTTACGCAAATGTAACCTATTGAAGTCAAGAAGCACCGGAATTGCGACGTTCAGTCCAAGTGGCAAGTAGCACTGACCAACGTGCAAGACCTGCAAACGGCAGCTGATTGCCGCGAAAGCGAGTTACTGGGAACTAGGAGGAATTAGGTTTGAATCCTATTTAACCATAAGAAAATTAAAAGTCCTAAGTTTGATGTAATAGTTTAAGTGGTAGTCCTTCCTGTAGAGAAAATAGAATAAGATTCGGTAAGGATTACTACGGTGCTGGAAAAATATTGAGATGTGAAATCATCACGATATGCCTGCAAACGGTGAAGAAACAAGTAAAAGGGCCTCTCTGTGCGCTGAGATTGAGCATTGAGAACCTAACCGGATTTACATTTCTTCCATGACCGTCTTGATGAATAGTAAAGCTCGTTCAAATCATCTGATGGCCTATAGACTAGGCTTCTTTAGGATGGATCATCAAATTGATAGTATCAGCTTGTTGATTCTCCTAACAGAAGAAATCTGCCCTAGTGGTGATGAATTTCATCCACCTAAACTAAGTCACAGATCCTTTGGATGCGGAGCTTTAGTAGTTACGCAAATGTAACCTATTGAAGTCAAGAAGCACCGGAATTGCGACGTTCAGTCCAAGTGGCAAGTAGCACTGACCAACGTGCAAGACCTGCAAACGGCAGCTGATTGCCGCGAAAGCGAGTTACTGGGAACTAGGAGGAATTAGGTTTGAATCCTATTTAACCATAAGAAAATTAAAAGTCCTAAGTTTGATGTAATAGTTTAAGTGGTATTCCTTCTTGTAGAGAAAATAGAATAAGATTCGGTAAGGATTACTACGGTGCTGGGGCAATATTGAGATGTGAAATCATCACGATATGCCTGCAAACGGTGAAGAAACAAGTAAAAGGGCCTCTCTGTGCGCTGAGATTGAGCATTGAGAACCTAACCGGATTTACATTTCTTCCATAACCGTCTTGATGAATAGTAAAGCTCGTTCAAATCATCTGATGGCCTATAGACTAGGCTTCTTTAGGATGGATCATCAAATTGATAGTATCAGCTTGTTGATTCTCCTAACAGAAGAAATATGCCCTAGTGGTGATGAATTTCATCCACCTAAACTAAGTCACAGATCCTTTGGATGCGGAGCTTTAGTAGTTACGCAAATGTAACCTATTGAAGTCAAGAAGCACCGGAATTGCGACGTTCAGTCCAAGTGGCAAGTAGCACTGACCAACGTGCAAGACCTGCAAACGGCAGCTGATTGCCGCGAAAGCGAGTTACTGGGAACTAGGAGGAATTAGGTTTGAATCCTATTTAACCATAAGAAAATTAAAAGTCCTAAGTTTGATGTAATAGTTTAAGTGGTAGTCCTTCCTGTAGAGAAAATAGAATAAGATTCGGTAAGGATTACTACGGTGCTGGGGCAATATTGAGATGTGAAATCATCACGATATGCCTGCAAACGGTGAAGAAACAAGTAAAAGGGCCTCTCTGTGCGCTGAGATTGAGCATTGAGAACCTAACCGGATTTACATTTCTTCCATGACCGTCTTGATGAATAGTAAAGCTCGTTCAAATCATCTGATGGCCTATAGACTAGGCTTCTTTAGGATGGATCATCAAATTGATAGTATCAGCTTGTTGATTCTCCTAACAGAAGAAATCTGCCCTAGTGGTGATGAATTTCATCCACCTAAACTAAGTCACAGATCCTTTGGATGCGGAGCTTTAGTAGTTACGCAAATGTAACCTATTGAAGTCAAGAAGCACCGGAATTGCGACGTTCAGTCCAAGTGGCAAGTAGCACTGACCAACGTGCAAGACCTGCAAACAGCAGCTGATTGCCGCGAAAGCGAGTTACTGGGAACTAGGAGGAATTAGGTTTGAATCCTATTTAACCATAAGAAAATTAAAAGTCCTAAGTTTGATGTAATAGTTTAAGTGGTATTCCTTCCTGTAGAGAAAATAGAATAAGATTCGGTAAGGATTACTACGGTGCTGGGGCAATATTGAGATGTGAAATCATCATGATATGCCTGCAAACGGTGAAGAAACAAGTAAAAGGGCCTCTCTGTGCGCTGATATTGAGCATTGAGAACCTAACCGGATTTACATTTCTTCCATAACCGTCTTGATGAATAGTAAAGCTCGTTCAAATCATCTGATGGCCTATAGACTAGGCTTCTTAAGGATGGATCATCAAATTGATAGTATCAGCTTGTTGATTCTCCTAACAGAAGAAATCTGCCCTAGTGGTGATGAATTTCATCCACCTAAACTAAGTCACAGATCCTTTGGATGCGGAGCTTTAGTAGTTACGCAAATGTAACCTATTGAAGTCAAGAAGCACCGGAATTGCGACGTTCAGTCCAAGTGGCAAGTAGCACTGACCAACGTGCAAGACCTGCAAACGGCAGCTGATTGCCGCGAAAGCGAGTTACTGGGAACTAGGAGGAATTAGGTTTGAATCCTATTTAACCATAAGAAAATTAAAAGTCCTAAGTTTGATGTAATAGTTTAAGTGGTAGTCCTTCCTGTAGAGAAAATAGAATAAGATTCGGTAAGGATTACTACGGTGCTGGGGCAATATTGAGATGTGAAATCATCACGATATGCCTACAAACGGTGAAGAAACAAGTAAAAGGGCCTCTCTGTGCGCTGAGATTGAGCATTGAGAACCTAACCGGATTTACATTTCTTCCATAACCGTCTTGATGAATAGTAAAGCTCGTTCAAATCATCTGATGGCCTATAGACTAGGCTTCTTTAGGATGGATCATCAAATTGATAGTATCAGCTTGTTGATTCTCCGAACAGAAGAAATCTGCCCTAGTGGTGATGAATTTCATCCACCTAAACTAAGTCACAGATCCTTTGGATGCGGAGCTTTAGTAGTTACGCAAATGTAACCTATTGAAGTCAAGAAGCACCGGAATTGCGACGTTCAGTCCAAGTGGCAAGTAGCACTGACCAACGTGCAAGACCTGCAAACGGCAGCTGATTGCCGCGAAAGCGAGTTACTGGGAACTAGGAGGAATTAGGTTTGAATCCTATTTAACCATAAGAAAATTAAAAGTCCTAAGTTTGATGTAATAGTTTAAGTGGTATTCCTTCCTGTAGAGAAAATAGAATAAGATTCGGTAAGGATTACTACGGTGCTGGGGCAATATTGAGATGTGAAATCATCACGATATGCCTGCAAACGGTGAAGAAACAAGTAAAAGGGCCTCTCTGTGCGCTGAGATTGAGCATTGAGAACCTAACCGGATTTACATTTCTTCCATAACCGTCTTGATGAATAGTAAAGCTCGTTCAAATCATCTGATGGCCTATAGACTAGGCTTCTTTAGGATGGATCATCAAATTGATAGTATCAGCTTGTTGATTCTCCTAACAGAAGAAATCTGCCCTAGTGGTGATGAATTTCATCCACCTAAACTAAGTCACAGATCCTTTGGATGCGGAGCTTTAGTAGTTACGCAAATGTAACCTATTGAAGTCAAGAAGCACCGGAATTGCGACGTTCAGTCCAAGTGGCAAGTAGCACTGACCAACGTGCAAGACCTGCAAACGGCAGCTGATTGCCGCGAAAGCGAGTTACTGGGAACTAGGAGGAATTAGGTTTGAATCCTATTTAACCATAAGAAAATTAAAAGTCCTAAGTTTGATGTAATAGTTTAAGTGGTATTCCTTCCTGTAGAGAAAATAGAATAAGATTCGGTAAGGATTACTACGGTGCTGGGGCAATATTGAGATGTGAAATCATCACGATATGCCTGCAAACGGTGAAGAAACAAGTAAAAGGGCCTCTCTGTGCGCTGAGATTGAGCATTGAGAACCTAACCGGATTTACATTTCTTCCATAACCGTCTTGATGAATAGTAAAGCTCGTTCAAATCATCTGATGGCCTATAGACTAGGCTTCTTTAGGATGGATCATCAAATTGATAGTATCAGCTTGTTGATTCTCCTAACAGAAGAAATCTGCCCTAGTGGTGATGAATTTCATCCACCTAAACTAAGTCACAGATCCTTTGGATGCGGAGCTTTAGTAGTTACGCAAATGTAACCTATTGAAGTCAAGAAGCACCGGAATTTCCTACCACCATGAGTGCAGGGTTGCACGTTAAAACCGTACAAGCCGAGAGACGGGATACCCTGTACTGGGTGACGAATAGCAATGAAAGGGTTAGTATTATACCAGTGATGGTATAATACCTACCTATGCTACCAGACACCTCTAGCGTTAAGACATAGATTAATGATTAGTATAAACATACGAGTTCTAAGGGATATTTGATAAAGTTTAAGGGAAGTTATATACTTGGAATTAAGCTAAGCTACGAACGACATGAGAGTTTAATATCAATCGTTGTTTTTTTCCTTTGCACTCACGTACCGGTGAGTGCAAAGGCTAGGTAGGTAGCAGTGCGTAGAGGACGTCTACCTGGATGATAAAGATAAAGATCTTGGTAAGTATGGTAATGGAAAAAAAAAAAGAAAAGTGAAACTCGAGTAGGAAGAAAGTCGGTTTTGGGAGTTGCCACCCCCCGCTAAACAAGTAAATTTGACGTGAGTCCCGGTTGCAGTCCCGATAGTTTCGAAATTATCTACCCACGGGGCAGTAACGTAGAAACGATTAGGACTGTGCGAAGGTTCACGTAAATGGTCAGGTGGGGCATTCTTCTGCTAAGAATTGGGGAAGCAAATCGAACTTGCCCAGTTTACTTGAGTTTTCACACTCATTTTCTTTGTGTACTTTGCGTCCATCAGCAAGTACCATAATTCCATTCAATGAGGAACTAACTTCCGCCTCGGTCTACGGACCAAAAAGGAGCACGGGCATGGCCTAGGGGGCAGTTCCCTACGGCGCTCAACCGTGAAGTTTTTTAGATCTAATTTGGGGGCTTCAGTCTGATAGTAACTTGGAGCTGATTAGTACTTCGGTGCCTCGGTGTAGTAGCTGGCAGTAGCATAGGTTGTTGTGTAGTAAGTAGTAAGTTGCCCTGTCCAAGTTGCTTACTCTGATATATATATATTGATATATATACATAAGTGTATACTGATACTGATACTTGAGACTTACAGAGAAAAAAAATCACACGGTATTATCAAAATTGAACACTGATTTTGCTTAAGTTATTGGCTTTCTCGTCAAATCCACGGAATGCCAAATTACCCCATAAATTTTCAGCACCCCAGGGAGCACCATTATTTATTTATTTGTTGTTGTTGTTGGAAATAATCCTAAAAAAATCTGAGTGGCAGCAGTGCACCTTATTTACCATTACCATTACCATCAACAAATAGCGTCATCTAGCGACACCAATAAGAGAAATTTGAATTACTATTAAATATTGAAGGTAATTTTTCTTTAAAGTTTTTTATCGATTTCATCGTTTCCAATAGACAAGCAGACGAATTTGTGACATTAGAACGAAAGATTCGATACGTGTTAAGCGGGAGCTAATAAATGTTCGCGTTCCGTTTTAATCATTCTTTTGGCTACTCGTTAACCCTATATAACATAACTCCTATACCATGATACTGGGGAGAGACATTTGACATTTACCTACCAACAAATCTTTTCATGTACACACTGCTGGGCTAATATCCAATAACAACCTTTACAGAAAACACAATGTCTGAAGTGTTTTATGTCTGTATGCAAGAGACTAATTTACCACCAACCCGCGTTTGACTTATTCCTTCTAGAAAAGAAATCTATGGCAATCATCAGTGTAATTTCTTATGAAATTGAAGCCAGGGGGCTAGACAGGTCTGACTAGCAAAGACACCGATTACAAACAGGAAACACATGAAGAAGCATGAGGAAGAATAGCCAAAACGGAAGCATAGCACCGTTGCACGCACACTTTTTAAAATTTCTAGTCGCTTTGTATTTGATTTAGGTGGCGGCGTGGCGCTAGTGTCTAGGTTAAATAGGAGACACTGATCTGTGTATTCTGTATGGCCCCTTGTTTCTCTACCGCTAGATGGCAGCATATGCTGGCGGAATAGCGCAGGGAAATAGCGCAAGAAAATAGCCGATAGCTTTAGCAGAGCAAGCTTCATTATCAGCGAATCAGTTTTCCAGTAAGCTTACACCGTAATTATTATTACAGATAATTACAGATCTCCGCACTTAGAGAAACGGTTCGATGGAAACGAGATTTCCATAAAGGGAGATTAATACTGTTTATACTTTATATACCAAGGTCGTTTAAGATGAAATAGCTATCTTTGGACTGAAGACGGACGTTGGGATTCGGTGGTTCTTGGAAGCGCTCCATCTTACTATTTAGTGATCGAATGTGGCGCTGATCGCGCTTTCGAATTCATAATATGGTTTAGTTTCGATAAGTGGTCGGGAAAGAAAATTCCGTCTTCTTCTCAATGAAATTCATGGCATCTTTTCAAGTTTAAATGGAAGAAAACACTTTTTGAAAGTAGAGTGCCAACTTTCAAAGGTTGTCTCCCCGTGTGGATTTGAATAAAATAATTGCTATCCTTTTTATACCGTTTGAACAACACAAAACATAATGTAATAAGGGGATATACCCTAGCTTGACTAACCTCATTATATTCTTTCCCAAGAAAGCGAAAAAAAAAAAAAAGTTCAAGAGATTTTGGGTGGGCTTTTCTCACGAGAAAATATAATAGAGGATTCAATTGTCGCGGTTGACAACACCAACTAAATTGAAACAAAGCTCGTTACTAGCTAGATTAAATAAAAATGTATTTTTCTGTCCCAAAACAATGCCCTTGGCACCGACAGGCGTGGTTAAATCAGAGCTCTGACGTCATAATACTCTTATACATTTGGAGCAATTTATGTTCTATCTGTTGTATTCTTTACTCGGAAATAGATTTTTCGCAATGAAATCCTTGCAACCTCCAGCTTCCGAGGAATAAAGATCTATAAGGTGGGGTTCTTTTCTGCAATATTTTCTCAGACTTTGCTTTTATTTTTATCACGAGGCCAAAATTCTGTATTATAAACAAGATGGTGGGTGGCCTTCAGTAATGCCATAAATGACGAGTGTCATAGAAAAAGGGCCAGGTACTGGACTTCATTAAAAGCAGGTCGTTCGTGATCAACATTTTGCCCTTGAATTTCAATCTCAGCTATACGTATGGCGTATAGCTATACTAGGACTCTGGCATCTTTTATTCAAAAAAATTTAATTACCGCTGTTTAAAATTCAAAGTGTTTTGATGATGTCTAAATAAGGCAAGGCCTTTCGTTTGTCGTTAGTAAAAATTCTAATACGGTACCTTCGCTATTCGTAGAAATAGGATTTCCAACGATGGATGAGAAAGGCGGTATATAGTTACTATAAGTCCGTACTAACAAGGCGATAGTTTCTTATCTGTTTTCTAGCAATGATTGACCGCATTCGCATCAAACTGCGGTTGATAAAGACGTGAAACGTCACTGCTGATGTCTTCTAGCAAATAATCGAGAGAAAGAGCAAACTGGTTTTACGAGTCCAAACAATAAAGATTCGTATTTGAAATAGTTAAATCAACTCTTTAAAAAGAAAAGATGCAAAACCAAGCGTTTTTTTGCAGATAATTATTTTAGTTTGTCTATATTATCTTGACACCTAGGAAAAATTATTGTTATAGTTGTCTTCGTGTCGAACGATTCTCTTCACGGCCAGTCCAGTTGCCCAGCGCTAGGTGGCCTTTGATGGTGTATTTCAAATGGAAGACATTTTACGAGGTAACAGAGAAGAATCATTACATATAGCTCTTGCTATCTGGCACCATTTTGCGGCCAAACTCCGCTCAGAATAAGAAAGGAAAGAGCCAGACATTTTTCTCTGTTGACCCCAACGTTATACTGCCCACTGCTATACGTGCGGGAGTGTTGATACCTCATGACCATAAAAAAACATAAAAGAGAGGGAACCATTGCAAGATGGGGTAGATTTTTTTTCTAAAAAAGCTCTTACAACCTCATCTGGACGCAGCAGCATCACGGCCATTATGTGCGGCGATGATATCATTCGATTGGCCGAATCGGTGACTGAAGAAAATGAGAACAAAGAGACGTACATATGTGAGAAATCCCATTTGCTATGCGCAAATGGTAAATTTCCTGCTTCCAAATGATGGGAATTTTACTTGAAAGTCCATCGTCTTGTTGCTGACATGATTCAAATCAAATGAGATTATCAGCAGAAGGGAGAACATGCACAAGGCAACTCTGGGCTTCCAGTTCGTGCTTGTATCTTATAGAGACAGAACATCGGAATGATTTCGGTATACAGAGGAGGGAAGGAGAAAGAGTTGCATAAACTTCAAACGATGCCGGCGAATCCCTCGAGTACTATATTGTTACTGGTGCTGTTTCGTTTCGTACAATCTCCTCTCCTCTTCTCAGCGACTGAATATAAATTCACGTCGTCTGCCAACGTGTGATTGCGTCACGAACCGACAGATTGGATATGCATTGGGAATCGGGGTGAGACAAGTCGGAGACGCATGTTGGAAAACGGTAGAAAAGAGCCGAGATAACAAGTTCGTTCTTCTCCGTTTCTTTATTTCTTGTGTAGTGAAGAGGTGGAAGAAGAAGAGAAGAGAGGGAGAAAACAAAGAAGTTGAATTATTGTTTCGACAGCGGCGACAATGCTCGAAACCCGAGGAATGTTTTCTTCCTTCTATACCATTTCGTTTGGTGAATTTCTCCCGGCAGGTTTTATATAGGAAAGAAAAGAAAAGCTTCTTCATTTGCATATCGATTCATTATCTGGCGACTTGCTGCTGTTCCAGCTGTTCCCTGCTACTCCTTGCTTCTGCTTCGATGCCGGTAAATAAAAATAAAAAAACCGTGAGCGGATGAACAGAAAAAACAAAAAATAAATAAAACAAAATTTGCAATTCAAATGACGTGATGAAGAAAAATATAACCAAACGCAACCCCTTGTTTCCCCCCTCCCCCCTCGCTCTCTGCATTTGCCGCTTTTGCTGGACGAATCGAATTGATCCAACAGCTTCCGAGTGTATATCAAATGCACTAAGCCAATCGACAAACTAGCAAACATCGAATTCTTGTATGCACAAAGTAATGTCCCCCTTCGGCCAATAACGACAATGACCGACAGCTGAGTTGAGCTGGCGACGTGCCGGTGAGTTCCAAAAAGAGAGGACCAGACCACACAGGCATGCAGGTGAGTTCTCTGAGTTCTTGAATTCTTAAATAAAAAGAGAAAAAGAGAAGAAAAAAAAAGTCTTTAAAGGTTCTTTGGGGTTAGCCAAAATTGGGTGGCCTCTAGCCGTAATGGCTGCGCTATCCCTTCTTTGACGTATTATAGACTGAAAAAAAAAAAAAGAACGAGAAACCCACTATGTCTCCTCCTTCTTTTTTTTTTTCTTCCAGTTTCCGTCAACCTTTTTTCCCCTCTGCCTACCGTTGCTAGGGTGACAGAAAGCCACCAAGCCTGTGTATATACACACTGCATAGTAGAATGAATGAGGTGCAATAAAAGATGCTGTGGCCTTATAAAAAAAAAAGCAACACCGAATTGACCGCGCTTGCATTTCTTCACCATACACACCACTTGCTCATTCTCTCTTCTTCGTTCTTTTTATTATTTTCTTGTATAGAGCTGCTTGTTGGGCTGCTTCTCAGGTCTAACAAAAGACGTGGGCCCGAGTTCCTTCTTTTCTGCGTGGGAAATGTCAGCAAACACCAGTCACCTTTTCATTTGCCTTCGTACACAACACGAGACATAATGGAGAGCTATTCAACAAGCGGAATAGTCCACCGTATATAATATCCCCCTTTTCAGTTATTTATTGTGAAATATATCCCAGTCGATTTGTCCAGCCGCAAGAAGGAGAACCCGCTCGCTGCAGGAGATCTGTTTTGAATCCTTTTTTCTTTGTGCCCCCGTAAGAAAAGCTTCTTCCTCAATCCTATAGGCCAATTAAAATGATGTATTCACACAGGTGATACATCGACACGGTCACCGACCAAACAACGCAGTAGATTTATTTTTATTTTTTTGTTGTGTTGCCACCTTTGTTATGTTTGTGTGTTGCTCTTTTTCTTGTGTGTGTATGTGCAGACAGCGACATTTCCGACCGATTCTTAAAAGTTTGGCCTTCTGAATGGAAGACAAATTCCGTGCGCGGCTGCGTTTCAAATAAGCAGAGTGTTTTGTGGACGTGTTTGACCAGTTGTGTGTGGGGGCGGAAGCGATTTGTAACGGACGAACCGGCAAAAAAAAAAAAAAAGAAAACAAATTAAGCAAAGAAGAAAAAGGTGGTAAAACATGTTTTCGGCTCTTAACCGAAGCTCCGATGTATGGAAACATGAGGAGACGGGCCAATTTCAATAGCGTGAAGAAAGTGATGACTCCCAAAAGAGCAAAAGCTCTACTATATGCTGACGTACATGTTTGAAGTTGTAAACGTTTTAAAGCAAAAGCTGGTTGACTGGGCCAATAGAAAGGGGGGGCTGTGTGTATCTAACAAGAGGCCTATCTAAACTATATAGGCTAACTCTTTTGTGTTTGTATATACCAACAAACAAGAGGCACACTTGACCGAACGAAAACAGTAGTAAGTTTTTTGGTCTATATAGAACAAGATAGTAAAACAGAGCTATACGGTGGTTGCTTTTTTCCCACGGGGTAAATGCTTTTATAGGCCTTTCTTCTTCTAAAGGAATCTTCAGAATCCCGGAATCGAATTCGTCTCCTACAAGCCGACCATAAGGAATGAAGGAGAACAACGGAACATGAAAATATGCCCTTTTATATATATACGTATGGGCTTCACAGTTTTCTTGTGTTTAGTTTTATGATCTATGCAGGCAAAAGGCTGAGGCCTGGGAAAAAAAAGAAATCAACAACTGTCTTAGGGTTGTATATATATATATACGTATACCCTTCTCACTTATAACAGCCCCCGTATCGTAATATAAGAAGAGGGGACCCACACAAAATAGTGTGTTGCCTTTCAATCAGTTCTGCTCAGTCGTTGTTGACTTCTGGGAGTCAAAAATTCGGGATGGACCCCGAATTTCGTTACGGGAATCCCTGTTTTTCTCCTCATCTCTCGGCATCTATAATCCAAGCAAAACTCCATAAATCTGTTGCGGAAATTTCCCACAGGAGAACTTTTCACAGCGACGGTGTAGACATCGACATCATTTTCAACAAAAGAAAATTGGGGAATTTTCAATTCTTTTTTTTTCTGAGTGAGTCGGTTGTTTATGTGCATCTGTTTTCATTTTCCGTGCTGCGTTGTAGAATGAAAATATCGTGACAATGACGTGAACGAAAGAAAAACAAAAATTCTACTGCGTTTTTTGTTGTTGTTTTGTTTTTTGAATTAATTTCCTTCGAATGTTTGTTCTGCAGGAGGAAAAGAAAGGCGGTTATGTTATCCCAAAAGTCGGTTAAAGATTTATGGATTAGCTTGTCTGTGTGTATAGAGAGGAAAGAAACGAGCCACGTTATGTTACACATAGGCCTACGACTCTAATCTATGGCTGCCCAGGAATTAAGTATTGAAACACCTGGAT
Organism: Daphnia magna; assembly: GCF_020631705.1. Taxonomy (NCBI): domain Eukaryota; kingdom Metazoa; phylum Arthropoda; class Branchiopoda; order Diplostraca; family Daphniidae; genus Daphnia; species Daphnia magna. The sequence continues at coordinate 1,096,847 of NC_059183.1, forward strand.
CATCATTCCGTAGCCGATGCTGCGCGCGCTCCTTATTCAAATTTCTTTTAAAAAGCGCAACCGACCACTCTCTTTCTTTGGTGTTTATTTTTATTTTTTTTTTTTTCTTTCCTTGGTTGTGAAGGGATAAAAAAAAGGGGGGAAATTTGAATTTCTCGGATGGAGCAGAGGGCGCGCTGAATTAATTGGCACCAACATCGACCCACAGCCTCCCGTTGTGTTCAGGTGAGGAACTGAGGTGAGCTTGAGGTTTCATATTTCCCTCTCTCGCTCACCTCTCTTTCTTTTTTCAAATAAAAAAAAGTTGCTCAACCGAAACTAAACAGCACATAATTTACGATCAAAGTGCTGACTTTTCGGGCCTCCTCCATCCGACCCGATGGCCACGGTGGAGGGTGCACGTAGGTAGTTGGTGCTCAAACTGGCGTTCTTTGCAGCTTCACAGGATATTTATTTAAACTCCAGCATGGAAGAGTGAATTTACGTCGTCCCTCGTCTATTTGCCAGTAGATCGAGAAAAGAAAAGAAAAATAAATAAATAAACCATCCGAAAGAAGAGAAGAGAAACATAATAAAAGAAACTGGTTTCTCCCCTTTTCATTTTTCCTCGTTTGATTTTTCAAAATCATAAAAGAAAAAAGCGAAGAAGTCTTTCTTTACATTTTCGTCTGACAATAAATAAATATCATCAACTGCTCATTAATATTTCATCACGGACAAGGCCGAGTGGGCAGCGGTCTCTTCTTGACTTGTGTCTATTTGCTTGCGCGCAAGAGGCGGCAGTCGGTGGAACGTTCCGGCGATGGGGCACTCGACAAACGAGGAGAGAACATCGCCCCTCTCGCAAACATGAGGTGGCCGTTTAATGTGTATTTGTTGATTTGGGCTGAAGAAAAAAAAAGGGCCAAGAATAGAAGATAGGCAAGGGTGGAAAAAGAAATCTGATGTTGACTCAACACTCGAACGGCGGGCGCCCCATCAGACGCCTCTTGTCTCCACCGACCACCAACCATTAATATAAAGCCTCCTGTACACACCTGAGATTGTTTGACGGAACATCCCCTCCGTTCCTACCTCGTCATCTGGACCAACTGCGTTGTTCACTTTCAAATTTCAGAACTGAAGAAAAAAGGGATCGACATGATGACTAGTTCCTTCACAAACACACACAGCAGCAGCCTCCATTCAAAAAAGAAAAATTCTGGCTGCGTATTTCAGACGTAATTCGATCTTATCATTTGTTTTTCAAAGCAACGATTCATTATATAGTCTAGTACACAAATGGGGATTTCAATTCACTTAAAAAAAATCAGGCAAACATATTCACTAAACTTTCAGTCACCTCCGCCACCTCCAGCTCCTCCTGGCCCCATGATAGTCACGGTAGGATGAGGATGCAATCGGCCCGTCTTCCAAGGCCGTCTGGAATAAGCGTTGCCGCTAAAATCATACGATGCGATAGGTTCTATAAACTCCACTTGATTGACTGCATGAAAGTCCGGCGAAACCGGACTTGGGTTCTGATACAGATAGTGATACGGATAAGGATAACGATACGGGTAATAATAATAAGTGTTGGGTTTCTGTGGAGCCGCTGGCGCAGCTTTCGATAAACGTCGGTTCGTTTGTTGGCCAACCGTGGGATACGGATAATCAAAATAGTACGGATACGTCCAGGATGTGGTGTGTTGCGGCATTCTCCTGTGTGGAAGCACCGGATTATAAATGCCGGCTGTGTCCGTACTGACTGCCGCGCAAGCCGCGCACATCAATGGGATCAAAAGCAGCACGTAAAGGTGCATAATAATCTATAATTAAAATCAACATGATGACATCACCACTGGCGTTGTTATATGAGGACTATTGTCAGGGAGACTTACTTCTCTTTTAAGGGACATCTTATGTAACGTCAACTGGCACGGCTGCTGCTCGAAAGACCTACACATCGATGAGCTTCGAAGCGATTGATAAGAGATAGCTCTCTCTTTCATCTTTTGTTCTGGCCACAAAGTTTTGCGTTCGCTCAACGTTGTGACAATGTCGCACATCACAAATACGCCCTTATCGATCTATTAATAAATGAAAAAAAATAACTTGGTAGTTGGACATCAGTTCTCTGAATCGTCCGCTATATCAATAGCGGCCAACATTCCGAGAGACGTCAAGCGGAAAAAATGGTAGAAATTGCGCAAACTTTTGAGATTTTTGTTTTCCTCCCCTTCCTTTAGCATCTTGTTAAGAAATACAGAGAAGGTGCAGTCATGCTGATGCGTTAAAAAATATCAAAATCTCAAAGAGAAAAACAGTCGACTGCCACGGCGTTTTCCCGACAACATAAATCAACGAGATCCGCAGCGAGAACGCAGTCGACTAGTTGGCAGCCATCAAAGCCATCTAGAAAACACAAGGAGGTAAAGGAACGTTGTGGAATACCAAACATAAATTAGCAACTGGCAAGCGGAGAAACAACAAAACCAAAAAACCAAAAAAAAAACAAACAAAACATTGACAACACAAATCGGAATATGCGTAGATTATGAATTTCGCAACTCGAGGTGGTGCATACGAAGAGCTAAAAAAGAATGTTGATGAGCTGCATGTTTAACGATTTCCCGTCACTTTGTTGCCGTGTGTGACGTGTGGCCAGAATGTCTTCCGTCATATTAAAAGAACGTATAGCCAATGAGAGAAACGGACGAGAATAATCACCGGGGAATGCGCGTTCTAAAGACGGACGTCAAAGAAAAAGGGCAGCAAAAATGTGGAAGTAAGAAAGAAAAAAAAAAAAGACACAAGGTTATTTGTTGTGTGTGTGTGTGTGTGTTTGCTGGGATTGAGAATATAAATGTGTAGAGCGAAGAAAAAAGATAAGAGATCAGCAGACGCCGAGTCATTGCCGCCCCATCGGCTAGAGCTAGGCAGGGGGGCCCGAACAAACAAATCAACTCTCTGCTTCGTTTTTCCTTTCTCTCCGCAAGACTTCCCCCTTTTTTTAAATTTTATTTTCCATACCCGGATAGAATAAGAAAGAAGAGAGATTGATTTTTTTTTTTTTGTTCATCATTTTTACCTTGTTTGAACATAATCATTTTCTTGAGCTTGCTGCTGGCCCTCTTTTTTTTTCTTTGATATGGAACCAGTGCGCGCCCTCAAAGTTGTGGTGTTCACTCAGGCGAGATAGACATGTACGTATACGGCGTGTGGTTTTTTTTTTCTTTTTCTTTTCTTTTTTAGGTACACACCAGCAGATACAGGTAGCAGTTTCACCTGAGGTATATAGTAGATGATCAATCCGTTGTCGGAAAATTCATTGCCCAGCAGAAATGTAGTTTCATCCATCCCCAAACACACACAGAAATAAATAAAGAAGATGCCCTCTGTTGATGGATGGATTAAGAACTGGCTAGCGCAATGTTTTACACCGCTAGAAGCGGGTTGATTCTCTGTTGTTTTTTTTAAAACAGAAATCCCAATCAACTCGTCGCCAGGTTGCGTGTTTGGATGGCTACATAAATAATCAGACTGTAACTAGAGCTGCTGCTCTTTTTAGTCCTTCGATCACGTCATCATCCCCCCCTCCAAATGCTAATGATATCTTTCTTTTTTACCCCTTATGTTTATCTCTGACCCGTGTGTCCTGAAAATTAAGGGGCCGGACAGAGAGGCCTCTCATCATTTATTCAAAAACAAGGAACGGCACGAGAGGTAACGGGGGATATAGCAAAAACTGGCGCTTTGGCTCAATTCGCCATCTGTCTGCCAATCTGTTATTGCGATTACCTCCACCCCAACTGTTGTCTATATACGTATAGTTTGTTTTCATTGTTCAAACCACTAGCCACGTGATTGCCGAATGCGCATTCCCAGGAGACAGAGGAATGCAGTCTTCCCACCTACATTTGCTCATCTTCTTTTTTTTTTCATTCCTGACCTCCTACACTCAGGTTATAGCCCTCCCTCCTGCCATGCCGAGCATACAGAATGACAATTATTCTTATCGGATACAAGAGGTTAACAAAAAAAGGGCGGTGGTGCGCGGCCGTGGGAAATCGTATAGCCTTTAAAACACACACACACACACACACACAAGGCGAGAGAAAGAAATACAAACAAAGTGTTTGTGGAACAACTGTTTTGTCGTCTCTGGAAATAACTGAGTTGGTGTTGCGAGCACGCATTAACGACTCACCCCTTCTTACCTTATTTCCTATATCTATAAGGGGGGGGAGTTATTGAGCTGCATATTTTCCCCCCTTCTTTTAAGTATTCACCCACCGCTATGTGTACATAACCCAACTGATATCACCTGCTGTTTGAACCCCCCTCGCGGCCCGCACGCAAACACCTGGCCGCGCCCCCGCTGCACGCGGAAGATGATCTTCGATAAGCGTTTGAAAAAACACGTGGGTAAAAAATAAAGACAAATAATAGTTTTCTTTTTAAAAAATGGCCACCTTTTAGTTTACATTATTGGCATTGTTTGGTTTGGGCCATAATGAATAAGTAGACAGACATAACTGTCATACGCGTTATTATAGTCATTCGTGTCGTGATTGAAAGCTCGCATGGAAGTCGATAAATACAAAGAACAAAGTTTGAAATTCACAGTCCACGTCATAACGCACCTCAATCTCTAGCTCCATTATTATTACAGTTGTCTGGTTGTTTTTTCTATCCCTCTGCGAAGTCGTAAAAAAAATGAAAGAGGGGGAGGTTAGAAATGTAAATAAATAAATAAAACATAAGGACTGATGGGTGAAATATTTCAATGATGAATAGTGCCGAATAGTATCCTGCGGGTTGTTGTTCAATAAGGATATATGTATAAGAACTATTGGGGTTTTCTTTTTCTCTATTTTGAAGAGTGGCCATGTTTGTTTTCCCGGCAGGAATCCTTCAGCCCCGTAAAGCCTCTTCCAGTTCGACCTTTAACAGCGCGCTCGCGACAGGAGGTCCTCCACCTTCTTCTTCTTTTTTATTTTGATCTACACCAACTTACATCGATGTATACGTACACATTTTCTCCAGTGTATATATGCCCAGTCCGTCATCCACTTCACAGCAATTCTTTGCTATTCCCCCCCCCATCTTTTTTTGTTCCAGCCTTTCTTTTTTCGAAAGATGAACGCTCCTGCTGCGGTTTGTTTACCTTGCATACATGTATTGAAATGTGCGTCTTTTTTTTTTAAAACCATCATACCCTTTTACGCTCTATCTCACTCTGTCTCCGCGTGTGGCTCGTTCTTATTCACTCCAGACGTCGTATATGTACAGATTGTCCGCCATTCCACCTGGACATTCCAAAGACAGACGTATATAGGAAAGATACTCGGTCAAAACCTCTCAAACCTCCATCAAAACCACGGGCGTACACTATGGTCCATACTTCACAAACTGTGTGTTGTTTTGTTTTGTTTTTTGCGTTCCATGTAAGGTAAGCACGGCAAACGTCTTTAAAAAGGGAACACACCGATGAAAGACGTCCAAATGACACACTGTCCGTTTGTGTGCTGCAACAGTTAGACATTTCTAGTTCGTCTTTGGACTTGTAGAAAAAAATAAAAAACCAAAAGTAAGAAGGAAACAAGAGATGAGCAGATTTATGGTCTCGATATAGCTCCGCAACATAGAGCTGTCTCTCTATGTTAAAGACCGTAACATTTTTCTTTTTCTTTTTTAGTTCTAACTCTTTTGTCCATTCATTTTCAGTCGTCGGTTTATACGACAAGCAATAACGTTAACCCTAGCGAACGGAAATGTCTCCACCGTTAAAGAGGGTCATGAAAATTGGGAAGGAAATTGATTTGTAACTGGCCATGCCAAAGTTGACGCTGTTGGGGGACGCAGTCGTTATTTTTTTCTTTCTTCTTTTTTGCCTTCATTATTTCTTTTTATTTTATTTTATTTTATTTTATGGGAAGTGAAAGAACACTAGTAAATTCAACCAAAATGGGCAGAGGAGAAAAATGAAAAGAAACGACAACAACATGACAGAAAAAATCGTTGACTGGAACAAACACAACAAACATTTCCAGTCGGATTATTATTGGTGGTGTTGTTCGGGTTTTTTGGACGTAGAAGGAAAACCTATGGCCAACACAAACAAATAAAAAATTAAATTTCAAAATCTGGAAATGTTAACAAAAATTCTGGAAGCTGTGCGCTCGATTGATTCGGGTTGACCCAAGGTGGAGAGCACAATGGGTCGTCTCTCCCTATTGTGTTTTGGAACTGGCGTCTTCTCTGGCGTGAAGTGTTGTATACCAAAGAGAGAGAGAGAGAGAGAGAGAGAGAGAGAACTCAATGGGGGTGAACAGGGAAAAGGACACACGAAGGAAGGACCCCCAACCAGATGAGTAGTTGTAGATAAGAGGATGACAAAAGAGACTAGCACAAGCTGAAGAAGTAAAAAAAGAAAGAATAGAATATAGAATAAATATGGTAAAAAGAAAAATTCATCTGCACACACTCCCCCCCTTCTGAAAGCAACCACACAAACCACCTCCATAAGGTGCTACATACCGACAAGAATAGCAAAAGAATGGAAAGAACATTTTATTTTTTTTCAGAAAATTGAAATGAGGTCTTTTCTCTTGTTGTTCCAGTAATAGTATCTTCTCTCTCTCTCTACAAATCTTTTTCAATGAATACTCTGAACACTATATATATACTGTACACCATGTAGCAGCACGACAGCTGAGAATACGCACCTATAGATATATGTATAAATTCCAGCACTGTTTACTTTGCCAGTCTATTATTATTCAACGCCAGAGATAGTCGATGCCTATCTCACAGCACTAATATTTCACCGAGATACAAACAGCCCATTGTGCCAAGTACAACACATCACACAAAAAATGTATTTTGTGTCAAATGAAATTGCAACCCGGCCATATTGTTTCCCTGCATCCCAAAATTGCATTTAATGTTTTGATCGCATTCGAAATGGCATTACATTTCTTCTATCTGTCAAATCACTTCTCCTGGACGTGTTCAACAGATAAGAATCTGTACATATCGTTTGTCGCCCAGGGCTCTTGCTGCACTGATACGATCAAAATCAGATTGGATTTGGATTATAGCCGTGCGGCCCTGGATTTTTCCAAAAAACGCAGTTGGCAGCTGTCCAAATCGGGCGTTATATTTTCTGCGCTGTTATCAATCCTTTTCCAATGTGCCATGCATTTCCGCCAGAAGGATTATAGCTTTAAGGATGACGAGAGCCAACAAAAACAAGTTTTCCTTATGAAAGAGTTTTCTCTGGTTCGCAACGCACGCAAATAAACCCACCCCGAACCGACACACACGTACGGAAACACGCCCCCTCAAATCAGAAGACAATGTCGTTCGTGAATATGCTCAGAACGAATTTGGGGAAACAACCACACTCCAAAAGAGGAAGTTAAAAAGAAAATGTTTGAAGAAATGTTTGAATAAGGTTGAACACACAGGGACTTTTTGATGAGGGGCGTGTGTTTGTTTGAACGAGCCGTTTGGAAAATCATCAGGAAACATTGTTAGCAAAGAAAAAAAAAAAAAGATGAACATTTTCTTATGTAAACGAATTAGGGCGGCCAGAGTGAAGACGAGTCACTGGAGCCCCGTGTGGTGCGACTCAAAGTGGCTGATGAAGGTTTTCCTTTTCTTTTTTTTTTGCTATAAACAACACGAAAAAAACAAAAAAAATCCCCCAAACGACTGAAAGAAAAATGGTGGAGGAACTCTGCTTCGTCATGATGCTTCACCGATGATGCAAGAAAATCACTTTTCCGTTCTCTTTTCTCTTTGGTGTTTATATTTTTTCAATCAAGATGATCTCGTCTGGCCGCCTCAAACTGCAGGAACACCTTACAGCACATATTGAAAAAAAAAAAAGAAAATCAGGCAAACAAAAAGAGGCGGAGAGAATATAGAAAACAACCAATCGTGCGAGTATCCAGCCAGTTGATTGAATCGTGATAGAACAATGTGATCGATGATGACAGATCAAGACAAGCAATGATCGCACGCCTCACAGCTTTTGTTTTTTCCCAAGTCAGGCCCTCTCTCTCCCTTTGGCCAGTGCACGTTAACCTGGAGCGTATAACGTACTAGATCTTGTAAAATGTTTATTCACTGGCTGGATGGTATCCATGTAGCCAGAGCTTTCGGTGAGCACGCACAACTCGCATCTTGATCAGGCGGTCCTATCTATCGCGGCCGCGTTCTCAATTGTCTTCTTCTCGTTGGCTATATTTGAACGTGTATATATACGTATACACCTACACACACACACGCTGTTGAAATACAGCACGCTTGGGCAATCCCATCAAAGTTAATTACGGAGGGCTATGATGGAAACATCTCCATCAGTTACGGGGCATTCATTCAACTATGCTCTTTTCTTTCTATTTTCTTGACAGAATGAATTAACGAGCATATAACAAGCGGGCGTTGATCTTTACGAATATACAGGATGACGAAAGCTGAAGAATCAAATCAAGCTCGGATGATAATAAGAAACATGTCTCAAATAAATTCATCTGAAATTCATGCTTATTTTTTTGAAAGTTTGCTGTGGTCTGTAAATCATCAAAAACGTCCATTTTTTTTGCGGATGCGACATTGCGATACGGTCGAATACCAGCAACGGCCATAATGGATTTGAAATGTTAAATCAATAGGCCGAAATGTCCAATAAATCAGACAGTGGCGCAGCGCGGAGCTCATGTTTTTCCCTCCAACGGCTGTATACAGATCTATACTTAACGCAACTAATTTGAATGTTCCGTAGCTGAGTTCGGAATGTGTGAGCGAACCCGAACACAAAGAAAAAATAAAAACAACAACGACCAGTAAGAGAATGAAATGGAAAGAGAGGGAAAAAAAAATCAAATAAAAATAAAAACTCGGCGATGAGGCATTTTTTCGTGTTCAGTTTCGTGCCGCGTCCCGCTGCGTTCAACGGGCCGTGGCACATCGAACGTAAGTGTCGAATTCAACACGATGCCTTTCTTTTTTTTTTTTTTTTATATTTTACCTTTCTAAATTCAGCCAATGCTAATTCACGAGATTTCACGCAGAACGCGCTTATCGCTCCGGAAGATCTTGATGTATTTAAGGATTATTACCGAATCTATTCATATATATATTTTTTTCAAAGGGGGAAAGCAGTGCTGCATAATAAACACATCAACGCACCAACATCAGAATTGTCTTGCTATATACACATACAGTTTGAAAAAAAATATTGACTTCATTGATTTTCTTTGTTGATTCGATTCATTACTGGATTTTTGTTTTTTTTTGTCTTGCATTTCGACTTGGTTTGTTAGTGGTTGAACCAAGAGTTCCAGCAGCCATAACTTTTAAAACGTTCTGAGTGGAAATCATCAATCTATCGGCTCTCTTCTTCTTTCTAAAGTAGGGGTGGGGGGAGTGACTGAAAAATCCCCTCCTTTTTTCTCTTCTTCTTCTTCTTCTTCTTAAGCTTTTATAGATTAGACATTTCTCTCTTCTTTTTTAACCTCCCCCTTCTTAAAGGCAAAAAGAATTCATTAAGTCTCCTGAAAAAAAAAAAAAAAATAGCGTTTGCCTATGTATATTCTTTTTCCATCGTTACACAGACCCTCCTCTAAAGAGATAAATGACAGCCGATCGAAGGGTTTCAAATTTACGGTGGTCTGCCAGTTTGCAGTATAAGAGGGCAAAATTCAAGCCCCTCATTCATGTGAAAGACAAACAAAAAATAAAAATGTTCCAATTGTTTTTAGTTTGGTAACAATGTACAAGGACTTTTGTTTCATTTTTTTTTTGTCCACCCGGAAACAAAAGAAAGTGGTAGACGTTATACGGGTTAGAATGCAGAGGAGGTATTGGAGGTAAATTGTTTCATAAATGGACTCGCTCTTGTCTCGCTATAACCATTTTTTTTGCGCTCTATTGTATAGGTAAAAACGTGGAAAAGGTGGGAGGACGGATGGCTATGATGATGCCTGATTGGGTATTTTGTTTTGTTTGAAAAGAAAAAAAAAAAAGGAAAAGGGGTATACTGTATATCCTGAATTAGACTCTCATTAGCCACTTTTCATCGTCCGTCTGTTCCATTGCCGGTATTGTTCTTCCGCGCCAGACAATTGGACGGCGATAGTTAAATTATTACGACCCCATCGCCATTGTTTGTTTTTAAGAAAGAAAAACGAAAAAAATAGGGAAGGAATTCCGTAGAATCCCATCCGAAAGAAACAAGAAAACAAAACAAAAATATTCCGACATAAAAATAAGAGAAAATTCGAAACGAGACAGCGGCCGATGAGGCGCAGCGAAACTGATTTGAATAAACAAGTCAACAACGTTTGTGCCGTGATCCATGGTTTATGGAACTGACAGCAACTGTGAACGAGCAAGATATTGATGGGGTCTGCGCTTATTTTTCTATACGCTCGTTTAATGCAAAACGCACACCGAAAACGGAATATAAAAAGCGAATAATTTGAAGAAAAAAAAAAAGGTTGTGACGTCACTGTTGGCATGTCGATAATCACGCGGGACTCGGATAAGGAATAAGCCGCTTTGCAGGGATGTCTACAGTCGTGTTCGATATGAGTTTTAATGACTAAATTGAAGCCTTCCAAGTCTCGAGACCTGCCTTCATTATGCAAATGAGGTCGTCAACTGGCCCTCTTTTTTTCTTTCGCCAGTAAGGCTGCCAACGTATACGCCGAGAACGGATGAATAGAAAAGAAAAAAGAAATAAAAGAAAATAGGGAAAACAACAAAGAAAGGAGGATCGTCGACTATATTACCCCGCACAAGTATTTGAGTGTATTTTGTGTTCAAATGTTTTTTTGTTTTTTTTTTTGGCCAGGAACGCATGAGGCCCCAATTTAAAGACGGGCAAAAGACTGGCCAAGAGCGCCGCATATTCTGTGAGGAAAAAAAAAAGTTGCCTAAGAAAAGAGAATAAAATTTCGGCTGCTGAGGGTTGCCGCATGCAGACAATTGGTCAAACAGCCGCATGAATGTTTAACGCTAGTTAATGACAGGGCATTGCCGATTGATTTACGAACAGATCCACCTGAATGGGGAGGAGTTTTCGTTTGTCTCCGCGAGAGAAAGACGTGCGCCCTCTCACACACGTACGGCTGTCGGTAAATCAACAAACGAAAAAAAAAAATAACACAAACTCGGAGATGAAACAAGAATATTTCTCCATTTTTCTTGTCTTTTTCTCTCTTCTTCTTCCCCCCGCTCTGACTGGAACACGCCATGCGCCTGGGAAATTTGCCATTGGAATTTTTGACACATGCCTCTCTCTTTCTCTCTTCGCTGCTGACTATATACAACCGGTGGATGATGGTTAGCTAAACATTATCGTACAAGAATATATTCTAATCTTTTCTCTTTTTTCACGGCCACACTAACATGGCGTTCGGCCACTAGGGGGGGCGGCCGCCGAGCACCTCTGGAAATCAAAACAGTTGAGCAATCGATAGCCCCGTTTGGTGTGTATATGTACGCGCTGTGGGGCTATATAAAGAGAAGAAACTGCGTATATTTCAGCATTTAGTTATATGGTTACAGATGACAATCTAAAAGGGAAAGACTGTATTTCAGTTATTTTTTATATTCCCGACTAATCCTTTTGGGTCGGTGAGTTTTCTCTTCTATCCCAAATGTTTTATGATTTTCCTGTTAATACGATTTGACCAAGATTGTTTGGAATCCTGAAGAAAAAGAGCCACGTCTTGATGCGGTATAGATAAAGTATTAAACAAAACTGAATCTCATTCGACGGTAGCTCATCATGCAGGACTAGGCAAAACCGGTTTCATGTGTATAGATAGACCTATTTGAACCCGCCGCGCGCATTCCTGGCCATCGAAAATCAAAGAACACGTTCTTTATAATACTCGGAAGTTTAACAGATATATAATAACAGCACTTGCGTTAACGACCGTCAATTGTGGTGCCGTTAGAACGCAATCCAAAACAGCAGAAACAAACCCACTTGGAGGAAATCAGATATAGTTTGTCTACGTGTTTCTTGTGCTAGATATATAAGCGAAAAAACTTGACGAGTAACAGCACTTGTGACAGCTGTACACATGTAACACAGTCGCTGTGGTTTGTTACATCAAGGCAAGTTGATGAGCCAAGTGATCACTTGCAGGACAGGCATTTTTTCTTTCTTTTTTTCTTGAAAGAGTTAGACGAAAATGCCGGAGGAATCCACTCAGAATCCGCGCGTCAGGCACTTGTTCATTTCCACTTCAACTTGACAGAAAACCTTCGTGTGTTGAGAGCTGTTGACTGTACAACAATTGATAACAACAAATGCGCTATTAAGCCAACGTGTAGAGGCTGTGTTTGTGGTTCTTTTGTTCAAAATGCGGAAGGGCTGAAGGAATGCAAAGTGTGTATAGCAATCTGTTTCATATTTGGGAACGCAAACAGCACATCATCCCGAGGTTTTGTTATAAGGGGCAGGTACTCGTGTCACGTTAGCGAACTCGCAAATTCCGACACGAGAAAGGAGCTCCATCACGACTCAATTGTTCACGACATTCGATGCTGCCAGCAGCGATTGCGTGACACAAGAATGCCAGCATCATTACCCAGCGAAAGTTGTTCCTTTTTTCTGCTTCGCTGTATAGTACACACACACCGTAAATGACATCAACTTATTCCGTAATCTTTCCCAATTGTGGCATACATACAAAAGGAGAAACTGACGGCGAAAAGTTTGCCCACCTTCAAGTAGAAAACATTATTATTTCTATAGTTTTATTTCATCACAGTTATTTGTGCGTCCCCTTACATTGTAAAAAAAATTTAAAGGGACGCAAATTAAAGTTTTTCGGGGGGGGGGCCAAAGCCAAGGTCGTGAAAGTAGAAAATGACCGTTGCAAACAGCGAAACTTTAGCAAACAAACAACGGGGTCTAAAAGAAATAAAAAGCTGCTGTTCTTGCAGTTACACGCCATCAGACAGTCATATTTGGCAGCGCATTGCAGCAGGTAAAAAACAAGAGAACGTCCAAAATTGTTTTCGTCTAAGTTCATTAGCCGACGACGGTCGTTAAAAAAAAAAAAACTTTCCAAATTACACGGATATAATTGTCTCGGCATAGTTTTTTTTTTCAACATCGAGCCAAGAGAGTCAATGTGGAGCACAACATGCCCTGTCTCTTTTTGCTCAAGCGCAATCTATCTATAGGTTACAATCTCGACACGCTCAAACGAAGGTACTACGGCCATTCCACTCATTTCCCAGGCTTCTTTTTTTTTTTTTTTCTTTAAAGCTCTTTGACGTAGACATATTTCGACACTTCTTCTTCTTCTCTCTCTTCGAGCGAACTGATGTTTGTCCCTTCTTCACGTCATTGTCGTGGCTTCTTGTATACCTCCTGGACAAATGTGCCCGCGCGCAAAAGTCCCAACTGCTGACGCATTTCTTTTGCTGTCTATATACCAGCAGTTTCTTGATGTGTTTCTTTTCGGCTGTGTGTACACACACGGGTACATATGATCCCTCCCCCCCACAAAACGAAAAAAAAAAATTAAATAAAAAATAAAAATGTATATCATGGGATGCATCAGACGCGGGTCCAGGGAGAAATAGGTTTTTAGCTCCTTCATGGCTGACGATGGCCTTCGTGACAGTGAAGATAACAGAAAGAGATAGTGTGACCTGCGTTCTTCTGTATCTCTCTTTCTCTTTGCATCTTCGAGCACCGCTTTTTTTATTTTCATTATTTTTTTTTCGAAGAGAGAAACAAGTTCCAAAAATAAGAGAAAATGAGAAATTACCATTTGTTTCAATTGGTTGGTACCTCCAGCAAGAAGTCGGTACGCACATAACAAGATATGACTCTCTACGAAAAGACGAGCCACTTGAGAGCTATTTTCGTTGGGATGGGAAACATGTGTTGTTTACGCACTCGGAGAAGCAATTTCATTTTTTCTGATGCCTTTAGCTATATAGACGTTAAGTCTGTTTTGGAAAATGAATTTATTTCGGAATCAAACAATGTTTTCGAGTATTTACGGCATGGAACGTACAGTATATAGACTCTTACGATCTCATTTTTGCGGCTGGCAAGTACAAACACGAAGGGACCAAGTCCTCCCCACCATAAAGAAGAAAACAAGTCAACAGCGGGAGGCTGCAAACATTTGACAAGTCCGTCATCATTCGTTTTTCAAAGAAAAAAACAAATTTTTTTTTCTCCCCCTCCACTTGTGTCCGTGACGGAGCAAATAATTGCGTGAGTCGGTTGATGACGATGCGGTAGCACTTGGCTGCCTTTTTTTAATTTTTTACAAGAGAAAATAAAAAAGCGGAGGCGGCTGGTTTCACGGGGCGCGGGATGCCATTTGAAATCCAATCCGCCAGAGGGTTTAGCATGCTTGACTGAGGCCTTTCCGTCAAGTGGATGAGCAACGAGTTGCGGTATCGAGTAACACGAAGCAGACAGTTAATTAACAGACAAAAAAATGGCTCGTCTTACCCCCTTCCATCAGAGGGCCGTCTATTACAACCCCTTCTCTCATTTCATTCCATTTTTGTTTTTTAACTTCCCGATCTATACAAAGTATATAGGCACGGGCAGATGGAGCCGGCCTTTGCATGTACAGCATTTCTTTTTAAGAAAATGATCGAGGCCATGTACATCATCATAAAAAATGTGTAATGTTTGTCTCTTTAAAATTTATTCTTTACGTAACCTGATACGTTTCCCATTGCAAACTATTTTTGGTATGAAAAAAGGAAAAGGAAGGAATTCTTTTTCTTTTTCTTAGAGGAAATTTGGGTTGTGTATGTATATATATACAGAGAAAAGTGCGTAGGCGACGACAACGGGCCGGCTGTCGCATCCGCAATGGTGTGCAGGCATTTTGGCTGGGCCCTTTCATTGACATGTCTTTGACACTCACACGTCACAATAACGGCGCAGAGTCTCATGGCGATGGACGAGGTACAAACAAGAGTTTTTGGCATAGACCCTCTTTTTTATTTTATTTTTTTTATTTTTGTCCAGGAAAAAAAAAAAGAATGGAGAAGATGAGACGAAATTGGTGCGGTGGGGGGAGGGCTGAAAATCGAAGACGTACGTGAAATTGGATCTTTCTTTTAAAAGCGCGTTGGATTTTTTAGATTTTTGTTCGCCAAACTGCCAAACCCACTGAAAGACGTTGTCTCTACTCTATAGATATCGGATTTCCGGCTCTGTTTTTGCATCGAAACACGTTCCTTTTTGCTTGACCATATTTTTCCCTTTTGAAGGACGCGCAAAAATGACCGGAAGCCATTTTTAAACAGCGGAATGTCATGTGTTCATTGTTCAAAACTATTCGCATGCCAATGAGATGAGCGGACAATGAAAAGTTCCACTAATTCGTACACAAGAGTAATGCAAAAAAAAAGGGATTTAAGAAAACACAATAAGAAATCCGAGTGTTTAAATCAATTGGACAAATCCTCCCCCCCAAAAAAATTAAATAAAAGAGACAAGTAGAACTGATAAAAAGAAAAGTGGTTTATCTCTACATGGATGAGCAGTCAGTCAAGTTCGAGCCTGGCCAAATTGATTGAATTTTTGGTTTGTTTTTATTTAGTGGCAGTAAAAAATATTCAAGGAATTCGGCCCTGACCTGGACGCCGCGACGTCAAAAGCGGACTAATAAAACACATAACACGGGTATATATTCAAACAAAAAAAACTGAAAAATACACAGCCAAAACATGAACTCCAAAGCCGGGAGGAAAAAAAAAAGGGGGCCGCCGCCACAATATACACTAACAAAACAACAGAGAAGAGAAAAAAAAAAAAAAAAACAAACAAAAATGAGCATATGAAGGAGGAGCTGAGGGCATAGCTAATGAGCTGCCGGAGTGCCGGAGCAACGGTCTGCCGACGGGCACGAACGAGATGATTTGACTATAAGAAACGATGAGAAAAAGAAAACCCCCCCTTTTTTTTTTTCTTTTTGGACGATTGTTATGTTAACAAACGAGTTATTCACATAAGTTTAGAAGATAAAAAAAAGAAAAATGTTAAAAGAATAAAAGGGGAAAATGATGGCACGTATTTATTGAAGAGCCGTACGTTTCTGTTCCGTGTGTGACAATCCCTGTTTATCGGTCTACTATTTAGATCGATACTTTAATAAAGAAATTGCATCGTTGTCTAGTGATCTTCCGGTTAGGTTATACATCGAATACCAAGTCAACATGTTTGGCTAAATTCTTAATATGCCAAAACTATGCAATCATTTCCATTCAAAATGAAACGACGATCACGACAAACGAATTTCATTTGTCCGAGCTATTAACTGCAGAGAACATCAGGGTTTATAGTTTGTAAAGTAGTATAATTAAATTCCCTTCTCCTATAAGACTCACAATTTAAATAAGTCAGTCATCACACCTCCCCACTTCTTTCTTCTCTCGAATTTATTTGTGTTGGATTCTCTGAGATTCTGTCCGTCTTTCAGTCCACTATAGTCCAGCACGAACGGCGTTCACAAGAGAAAGAGAAGACTTTGAACGACAGGGACAGCTGTGAAAATTCAAATGCTCTCAATTCATCAGCCAAGCTGGCTGATCAATATCAACGGTGAGAAATCGATTAACAGATTATTGTCAAAAGGTTTTCTTCCCTTCCTTCTAATCTACATAGAAGGACATGGAGGGGGAGGACAATCTAAAACGTTGTCAGCCTTTTTATTTTTTACTTGTGTTAGTCGAACAGCATCAGATTTGTCTCCCTTTCCTCCCCATTTGAAGAAAGAAGAAGAAGCCACTATTATATACTATACAACTACTAGGGATATATATATATATTGTTCCAAAACTCTACCACTTAATACTTGTATGGAACCCCGGTAAGATTTGTCAAGTGATAAGCCATCGCTTCTTTATTTTTGGTCTTTCTCTCTGGCGCCCAGTGTGTCCGGCAGTTGTTCACTTGCTCGGACAGGTGTGATTTGGAACAATGCGCCTATCTCGACTTGTGATCGTGTGTGCATCCAAACTGGAGACGTGTTTGGAACACGACGAAGGCCTATTTTAGGGTCTGTACATATAGTTCTAGAGAGAAGCATTTTGGGTCCTTTTTTGGGGGGGCGAGAAGAACGTGTGTGATTTTTCTATTTGACTGGGCTGTTCAAATCAATTGGCCCCATCTTTTGTTCTTCTCTTCGTGTACACCAAAGGAAAGAACAAAATTGTGACAGCACCTGAAATATCGCACCAACCGAATTGGCAATGTCATTCCTTTTTGTAACGTTCCCATTTGTTAGCCCAAAGTATCAACGTATAGTTGTAGTGTCATATAGATAATGCCATTTCCAGCAAGAAGAGGAGATGCAACATCTTTCGAAGAGAAATAAACACATATGTATCTACATTATTTTGAAAGGTCAACACACACAGAAAACAAAAGGGCCTGCTGGAGGAGTTGCATATAATGAGATGGCTATATGCAGATCGGCGCGATTACCATTTTAATACGGTGATTAACCGGTCTGCATAGTTTTCAGGCAACTGACCCTGGTTATAATATGGTACAAATAAAAGTAATTAATTCTTAAAGCAGAGCATCATATTTCGGCCTCGTTCTTTCTTAAACAAACCTTGAAAATCAATGATCCTAAATCATGTTGCAATATATACGCGCTGCTGTCCAACCGTGCTATTGGATCGCCCCCTCCGTTAATGACGTACCCGGAAACAAACGGCCGAAAACCTAATGCAAATAAGCAATTAACGTTTTGTTTTTTGTTTTTTCTAGAAATAGAAAGAAAAACTCCCAAAAGGGTTCAGCGATATGCAGGTATGGTGCACCACATAATCAACTAATAAGTGTAAATAATAATAAGAGAACAGCTATATGTTTGTCAGTTTGTTATTCTTGGATATGGTCGAATATTTATGTTGGCGTTGGCCGTCTGCTGTTTGCTTTTGACCGTCACTCACTACACGTATATGTATATACATGTTTGTTTACTTCAACGATTGTTTTTCTTTTCCGATGGCGGATTATATATGTTTTCATCAGCCCATTGCTGAGGCGCGTCAGTCGACATCTGTCACTGCACACCTTTCTCCTTGAAGGTGCGCACGTCAGCAGGTACGTAAGGGCGTGATGCCTGTGGGATTGCCCCCATCGTTTCCAAGTCGAAAGAGAAAAAAACAAAATAAGAACAACCGCATTGTATATCTACACCACAAAACTACCAACACCACACGGTGTGCGCGGAATTATATTGATGTATAATAAGAGGGTAAGTGGAAAATGAAGGGCTCAAGTCATCAAAAAATTAGATATCCTCGCTAACACAGTCTACCCCCAACTCCTGGGAAATGTATAAACTCTACACACACACACACACACACACACATACAAAAAAAAGAGACAGTCTGAAGGGTAACACACACAAAAAAAGGAGTGAAAAAAAAAAAAAATGGAATTTAATAACTTCCCTGCTGTTTTGACTGTCGACAGGTACGAGAGAGCCGGAAAAAATTTTTTTTCAAAACAAAAGGTTTGGCCGCTTTCAGGTACGGTTTTAAAAAAATAAAATAAAAATTCTTTTCTATTCTTGCAGACTTTTGAAGATTTCTTTCCAACCGGTGTATTTATAACAAGCGTTTGCGGTATTGTACTTGTATATACGGACGCGGCTATACAGCAAAGCAACAGCAGCTATACACAATCCGAGACGAAAATTGACCAATTATAGGTATACATGGCGGAGTAGCTTTTGTGTGTGTCTCGGCTTAACATTTTAAAAGAAGAAAAAAACAAAAAACAAGTGAACTGAAAATGTAACTTTGATTGGTGTATACCTTGAAAAATCCAACAGCGTAAGAGGAAATGGATATAGAAAATGGATCAACTAGCCGGAACGATTATCTCTGTTTGAAGTCCGGCTTGCAAGTGGGCATCATTCGGGGGGTCTGGGGGAGAGACGACTTTGTCGGGAAGGAAAAAAGCGGAAAAAGAAAGTTAAAAAATAAATAAAAAGAAAAGTAATAAAATTAAAAGGTAAGAAAAACATTTTGACCGTGACTGTTGTAATATGTATATAGCGACGTAACAGCGCCGCGCTTTCATGTCCCTTCCACTTTAACAACCTTCTTCTTTGGTGGACTCCAAATATTTTCACTCGGCCGATCACAATATTATCAAACAAGACTTTCTCTCGTTTCCTTCTAGAAGAAAAAAGGAGAAGTTAACACTGTTTTTTATTTAACCATGTCGTCACGTAAAACGGGCACAAACGCACCGACATCGTTTGCCCTTAACTTTTATGCAACAACGAACCGTAAACTGACAGTATATAGTTCTCGAAATCGCATATATAGAAAACGAAGTCGATTTCCTTTTTTTCAATTGATTCATTGTGACGGATATAACAACCCAGCGTTCACACGATGGGAAAAATGATGATTTGATTCCGCGATCGGAAATGCGAATACGGCATTTGTTTATATGTGTGTGTATAGTCTGACTGATTGAGGGACTCTCGTTTATAGGGCGACTCTCTATCATTTCCCTATATGATTTATATGCCATGACATAGTGTACACATTTATACTGCGCATATAAATCTATAGCAGAGGATCGGTGTGGCTATATGGCAACTAAAAAAAAAAAAGATGAGCCCAAAATATGAAACGGAGGGGGAGGACCACACGATAGCGAATGAAATAAGCTGACTTACTGCTGCGGATATCAGCGCAAGTTGTTCGCTCCGTTGGATGTGTTTGTGCATGTACGCCGTTCTTGTATATATAGAAGTTGCAGCCGAGTATATAGGGTGAGCGATAGATGAATAGCATTTCCGACATCCGGCGTATGATTCCGCTGCAATGAGAAAAACTGCAGTCGTGACCCGCATTCTCCCCTCTTGGTCTGTGGCAAAATAAAAGGCCACGGCCATTACTTTAGATTGCACTGCTTGATTTCCAAGACCCCCCCCCCCTTATAGTAGACATCGATCCTCCATAAAAAATAAAAAAACCCTTCAGCCTATACACCCGATTAGAAAGCTCTCCCCCCTTTTTTTGTTATACGACAGATTTGATAAGCGTGAAATTTAAAAAAAATATTTGAGAGAAAAGAAGCGAGTGGTAGCCGGTCACAGTTTGTTATAGATCCCCTTGTATAATGTTGTTTTCATTCGAATTGAGAAATGGGCTGTCGAATTTCAAACGCACGTCAACATGTGCTGCGATTCGAAAAAAAAGAGGGGGGTTGTGTTTATCTCTTATTTCCAACGCCGTTCGTTATTGGGTGAAAGAAATATTTTTTAAAAAATATTTAAAAAAAGAAAAAAAGCATGAATAAACAAATGAAGGGGGATAGCGGCCATTTTAGATAAACAACACACAAAAAATATAAAAATGATCCCCCCAAAATAAAAATAAAAATACAACGGTTGAAAAGTATAGATCAACTTGGAATTTTTTTAAAAAATATATAATAATAATAAAATAAAAGGTGCCGATGCATGTGTCCGCCCATTAGAAAAACAAATGAAGCAGCGCACAGCCCGTAAGCAAAAGATCTTTTTTTTGTTGGCTTCGTTTGCATTTATCGAGCTGTCACGGCTATTCGTAATTTATAGGCTATATATATATCGCTATGTATATATCGTGCGTGCACGATTGGGTATGTCTATAGCCTATACGGTATGATTATATACGGAGAGCGGGTTTTTCTTTTTCGTTCCGATTAATTAATTCTGCAGCAGCACCCAGCACCGCAAACGAACGCCCCAGCGGAACGGAAAAACAAAATGGCCACGAAGGAATTCCCGATTTCTTTTTTTTTTTTTTTTCGATCGATATATATATTTGCATGTAATTTATACTCTCGCTTTTTCTTTTACGGTGCTGCGTGATGTGGGGCTGAGAAAATCTTTTGCGGTCATCAAAAGAAATCCTTGAATATTGATACGACGCGGGGGGAATAGTGCGCACATATAGGAAACATATATAGGATACACACACGGCTATATATAAAAATCAAATGAAAAGAGGAAAATCTCGATCGTGGTATTGACTTTGTTGGAATCAAAAGTTTAGCGATTATTTTATTTTTTTTTAAGGGTTTTTTATGGTGCAGGGAAATTTCTTTTTCTTTTATCTGTTCAAATAAATTAAAATTGACCCCAAAGTCGAAAGAAAAAAAAAACAAACCGATATATATACATATTCAAATCGCCTAATTATAAGCTTCTTATATGCATCTAATGAATTACGTCGAATCAGTCTGGTAAATTTGCTTTTTGTTTTCCTTCTTCTGCAGCACCGATTTTCCTCTTGTTTTCCCCGTCATCCTTTTTTTATTTATTTATTTTTTCATTATTATTATTCGTCTATTTCTTCCCCCCCCCCCCAAAATGCTAATATGTGTATATCTTTCGACCATTTACTATATAGACAGTCGAAATATACATTAAAAACACACATTCATTATTCGTCCGCACATATTTACACGGTCCAGGTGAACGTATTGAGCCTTCCCCCCTTTTTTTCCGGGGCGTACACAGCAGAGAGATGCTTATCTCTTGTTTCTATTTTCCTTATTGTGTATATATGTACAGTCAAAACGATTAGCATAGACAACACAAAGATATAAACGAGGAAATGATTTGCATGGACACACGACACATGAACAAATACGGGATAGCACCCGCTGGTTATATACTTATATGCGGGTCTAGAGATGAACTGATTCGATAACTTGATTTTATTTTAAATCGCGTAGGACCCCATCCAATACCTTTTTTTTTTTTTTTCCAGGCCAAAAAGAAAAAAGCCGGTCCGCACGAAGATGGTTGAAAGTAGATATCTCCCAGGGAGGGCCGGAATATACTGCGGCGCTGTTCGCCTTTTTTTTTTCGTTGTTGTTGTTGTTTGTTGTTGCTTCCAATGAAAGGGAGAGGCTTTTTCCTGTTCTGCGCCCAGGACCGGCTGCACAGGGGATCCTTATACCAGGCCCCCATATAGGCAAAACGGTCCCTGACCCTGCCATTTGACCTGAAAAAAAAAGCTTTCCTTTTTATATTTTTGCCCGTCAAAACATGGACGCAGGCGGTCATCTTTTTTTTTTTGTGGCGACACAAGCAGTTTGATGTGTGTTTCTTGGCTTCAATCCCATTCGGCCTCATCCTCTTATTATGATCTGTGTATAGCTGAACAAAACTGAAAGGTCCCTCCTTTTGCCGATGCTTTGAAGAAGTTTGACCCGCACCGGTTGGCGCCGATGACCTTTTTGGAAAACGTTGACGTCAGTCACGGTATTTGTCATGCAGCCAAAAAGAAGTTGGTGAGCGACAGGCCAAAGTTAAACCAGCAGCTGCAATCTATAACCCATAGCGGAACATATACTCAAACAAAAGTGTTTTTCTTTTTTGGCTCTTTCTGTTCTCATTTTTACGATATCAAATTTATTGGGGAAAAAAAAAACCAAAATAATAATTTCAACCCAACATTTTATTGCATAGTGTGGTGTAGGCACGATATATCGAATCAAAAACATTGATTGAATAATGCATGCTCTAGAAAAATAAAGTCAATTTGTATATAAAAACAGGCTATTTATTGATTACACACACCCAAGCAGACGAGAATTGATTTGCTGGTTATATCAAAATACGACGATATATATGTAAACGCTTACAAAGAAAAAGAAGGGCTCCTCACCGTTGTTTTATAAAAAGCCACAAGAAGCCGCTCGGTTATATATGTATCTCTCGCGGGGAAAGCTGTGCATATAACTATTGTAATAAACCAGTTTGCGCTGATGAGTTTTTCGGTATATTCATTTAGCGCAGCTCTGCGGGGAGGATGCTGGCCCCAATGATGGGCCCCCAGTCGTTTGTGAAGGTATATATATATAGCTCCCCCCCATCCATTTTTTAATTATTAATCGCCATGAAGGAAGCGGCTTGATACATTTACGAAAAGAAGGGAAAAAGATATGAAACGCTTTTGAGTTTCCTGTGATTTGCGTGGCAAGCTCCAGTTATGTAGGAGAGCACTCCCACGGGGTGGCCAGCAAAGTGTGGCCAGGGTTACATCTCATATACAATGGTGGATACAAAACAGGAACGGAAGGAAGCAGAGTCTGTTAAATAGCCCTTTCTATTTGTACCCCCCCATATCCGGGGTACTTGTATACGTGCGCACATTTATTGGCGTAAAGGGAACCCCCCTACTCCCACGTTGGATGATGGAGATCAAAGATCCTCATTCTGGAATGCTGCTCTAATATTATAGCGCCATATTATCTATATAGACTAGACTACACACCAAGGGGGGAGGGCGTTGAAATCTGCAGAGCCAATTGGCTGATCCAGCCAATTTAGGATGGGCGCGTGCACGTACAGAATCATCCGCATTCATGGACATGTATATGACAATCGTGCTGCAGAGTGTCAAAGCCCCCAGCCCCCGAAAAGTTGCAATTCAAAAAGAAAATGGTTCGGATGAGTCACGTGACTTATTGCCTGTCCTCCATTTGTAACCGAAAGAGAGAGAGATAGGGGGAGAGCAGCAAAGGCGTCGGGAAACACGGGCGTCAGAAGCCGGACAGATAAGCAAAAAAATGCCACATCAGCCGTGGCAAATGCAAAGATGAAAATCCTCCGACTGTGTATGACCTTTCTCTCTCAAATTCATCATCATTTATACGTTTTATTAGAAGCGGGCGAACTGATTGCTGAATTCCTCGTTGTCACAAACGGACAAACGAAGCTGTTAAAAAATGGGCCCTCCTTAATCTTTTGTGTACAAGTCTATGCAACAACGATGCACAGACGCGTCTAGGACGTTTTGTATTAATAGTTAAGCGGCTTCCGTCCCGTGAACGATGTCTCCCTCTTTTTTTGTAAGATGCTGAGATAGAGAAGAAAACAATCAATGTGATAAAGATTTTGAATTTTTAAAAAATAAATAAAATAGGCACGGAGCATATCACGTACGAAACGTGACGGAATGTGTTTTTAAAATTCTCTTTCGTGTGTACTTGTGTACAGTAAAAAACTAAAAACAAGAAAAATTGTATAAAATTTAAAGAATTTGGTTTTGTTTTTGGTTTTCCCGCGCTGCTGGAACTCGACGTCAAGTGAAAAAAAAACCCCAAAAATTTTGAATTTCTGTCTAGTTCGTACATGGAACTTCTTCTTGTGAATTGAATCCGTTCAGAGGGAATCGATCACGTCCAACATTCCCGGAAGAAGAAATTTCCTTTTTGATTTCTTCAACAATTTCAAAGTTCCCGGGCATTTTTTGCTTCTACACGATCATCGTTTCATCAAACGGGGTGGTCCATATAGTATAAACAGCTGATCTCCCCCTTTTTCATGTTTGCTGTATCTTCTTTTCTTGTGTGTGTGCGTGGAACGTAGGCGGGCTAACATAGAGAGAATACCTATCAAAGCAAAAAGAAGGAAGTAAATGTAGTTAGGAGGGGGGGGGACTGACTGGATGAATTGGCTTTTGTCTGCTGGACGAGATTCGTTCATGCGGAGAAGAAAACTACTAGAAAACTTAGAAAAGAAGTAGCAGCATTAGGGGGTTGGTGCTGTCTCACTCTATTTAGTTTCGGCTACTTGCTCTCTAACTTCTTGTCTTGCCCTTTTTTTCAACATTTTTGAGGCCTAACTGAACACTGGTAGCTTCTACATTGTACACGTTCTTTATATGTGTGTGTGTTTGGGAGCTGATGGGGGGGAGCGCAAGTCGACATAGTCTATTTTATAGACATTTATAAGGTTTCTTGCCTATCGTCGCCCTCCCACAGTCAAAAGAGCTCAGCTAGTTACAATGCAGAGCTCCACACAGCTGCTGATCACTTGACAGCTGACCCTTTTTTTTTCGTTTAAACCCCCCCACTTTTTGAAAATCGAATGAATAAAAACTCAAAATTTTTTTTTTCTAAGCCCATTTGTATATAAAGCCAAAAAGGATTTTTTTTTAATCAACTCCGAAGCGTTTTAATCTTCCATCAATCAAACAGTCCAATTTTTTTTTTTTCAATCAACATAAAAGAAAACAATCCATCAACATTATACAATTGGCCAAGTAGAATGTTTCATCCCCCCCTCTGTAAAAACACTTGCGCAATGGTACGGATCTCGAATTCAAATCCTACACCGACTTTGCGTGGCTTTCATTTTTCAAAGCCGATTGCAACGTCCGTGTGTTTCAAAGGGAACTTTAAATCTTGTTTTTAAAGAACACATCTGGGACGATTATTATCGAATAACATTTAAATTAACGACAATTCCAAATTTAAAAAAAAATTCAAAAGATAATGAATTAGTTGAATGCAATACAAGAATACATGGCTATAAACGTATAGCCACATAAATGCCCTTATGCGCAGTATATGTACTATATACGTATACAGAATGGCGTAACTGTGCTATTGAATACTCACACACACACAAAAAACAAGTTACCCTTCAACCCAAAGTAGAGAAGATTTAATGCTTTTAGCCTACAGGCTTATAGCTGGATAGGCATCCCAGATGCTATGGCAGAGGCTATAGGGAGTAATTGGTAAACGGCGCAACTTGATTGCGTCGAGGCTGCTGCCCAGTCGTTAACGGACTACGCCTTACTTATATATACGCTTCCGGAGGTCATACATTTATATATTTTTTCTTTGTTGTTTTTAAAAAATAAAAAGACAAATTTGTCAGGCTTGAGTGCAAGTCCGTTTTCTCATTGGCCGCGCAATTTTTTGTTCAAGACTGTGGGGCAGCGAGCGGGCGGATGTAACATCATTACACAATTCAGCGGAATTCAAAAGAAAAAACAACAATTTTATTTTAAACGATTTTGCACGGATGCTGCTAGTGGCATTGTAACAGACAAGACAGAAGAACAAAAGAGTCTCTGAAAAGAAGAAAGGCCAATTTCCAATCAGGAGAATGTGTGCGAGGCGGGGAGGAAGACACATCCAGCTGCTGCTCCTGCTGTTTCTTATACTTTTTTGTTTTACTCCGTATATTTTGATTCTCTTGCTCGCTTGTCTCTCGCATCATTAAGCGCAGAATCCAGGCTTTTTTTTCCTCTTTCTTCTCTGTGTGTCGTTTCTTATAGCCTCTCGACTAGAGAGATGTGCGCGGCTGCTGGGCGAGCTAATTTAGTTGAATCCCGGAGCTGTCCCGCGTATACCTTTGGCGGCAGTCCAATCACAGCCAACGAATTCAGATAAATCGACCGAGCGTTTAACTATCAAACATGTACGATACCACAGTTAATCCAATCTTGACTAAACGATTTAGATTGGAAAACTCGTTTAGCTCGTGCATCCCGTTTCAACTATATAAACGAGTTATTTAACAGTCTCAATCGAGAGCAAATGCGTAAACGGACGACAGAATGTTGAAGATTGGGCGTCGTCTCGGAATTTTCATTTCTGTTTGTGTGCACACACAACTTGACTGTGCTGTATTATACTGTGAGTTCACGAGCGTCGAACCCTTTTGAATGTCAATCACACGAAATCTGCTGCACGTGCAAGTTTTGCCTTGCACGCTGCGTCAGAGCCATCATAAACTGTCAAACATAGTACATTTCTCTCCTCGTATATGCGATGGCTTCAAACGCACGAAAACCGCAACCAAACAAAGATGATTAGGATATGACGGCAACAAGTAACGCCCCCATCAACTCGAAAACTACGTGCAGCTATCATTAATTTTAATTGGCATCACGCTGCTTATGTAGTTGTGTTAAGGACATGCATCATTCGTTCAACTTGCCCGTCCGGCAATAGCACACACTCCAATGTTTCTTTTGTTAGGTTTTTTTCAGACTTTTCGACACGTATCGATTTCTTCGTTCACTTTTATTCAAATTTAAAGCGATTGGCGGGGGGGTTATAGGGTCCACCTGACGTCATATGCACAAATTTTCGTTTTAACTCGAAGACATTGCGATGTACGAACGCGAGCCCGATTTGAACCCGCACCAAAAACAAACTGAAGACCGCATAAGAGTCGTGTGTTGGCCTTAAGCTAAAGACGGAATACATCAAGGGGAGGAAGGATCTGCTGTGATGGATGAAAAACGATTGAATACATATACATGTACTATATATATGCACTCTGACTTATCATGTTTAAACTGCTGGTGGGAAAGATGATGAAGATATCTTCGTTCTATATGGCTCTCGTTATATTCCCTTTCAAAAAATGTAAAATAGAAAAATCCATTGCACAGATTTCCGTGTGTTGAGCGATCGTGTTGAATAATACATTGAAAACGCCGGATATAAACAGTCAATATGTAGACTAGAGAGAGAGAGAGAGGGCTCGTGCAAGAGCTATATTCTTTAACACACGCATTATTTTCGACGGGAATAGAAGTGATAACTGTTCTATCCCGACAGTCACGATGCACTTGTCATTCGAGACGATGAGAAAGACGAAAATTCAAGGTCGTGTATACAATCATATTCACGCTTTTTTTATTTATTTTTTCATATCAACCTTGAATGTCGTCTTCCTCCTTAAAGCTATATACCGAAATTCTTAACGTTTTGAAGAGAAATAAATAATACGCTTGTCTTCTTTTCTATTTTCCAAGAGTTTTTCACAAAGATGATGGATAACTGCGGTAAAATATCGAAAGAAAAAAAAAGAATTTGGATAGTTGAATAAGTTGTCAAGTTGTACACACACACACGGACAGTTCCCTCTAACAATACCCGTGAACGCAACACTGGGGGGTATATAAGATGTTGAATTCATCATTTTCTTTTCTCTCTCAAAAGATCTTCTTTTTTTTTAAAAAAACAAAACAAAACACGTACGTCTATTGCTGAAATCTCGGCTTCTGCGTATTTATATACGCGTCTGATGATGATGAATAAATACACGAACTTGATGGGAAACAGTTGGAGACAAGATAATAAGGAATGCCGTGCTGCGTGTGCTGTTTTCTTCTTTCTGAGCTACTGACTGCAAATGGCCATCATAACAATTAACAATAAGGTTTCACAGAGGTTTTCTTTTATTTCAGGCTTCTGTGCCAAGCGTTAAAAGGTCTCGCAATGGAGAAGCCAACGAAGCTGCAGCGATCAATTCCGCACGGCCCACGGTGTGTGTGTGTGTCTGTGTAGCATGATGTTTTCAATGGATGCAAGTGCGTAGATATACGAAAAGATGCACCCAATGGAACCTGGATTAGCATGGCAAATGAAGCCGTAAGCCTTAATGGTTCCTTCCACTATCATCCTGAATATCCCCCTTCTTTCATTCTCGTATATTCCCACACATACGATATATTCCCGTTGATTGACTTGGCCCTTCATTACGGCAAATGTAAAGGGGAAGAAGAAGAAAAAAGGGTGGAGATCCATCAAGGGACGTTTTTGCTGTGAAAAATGGAAGGCACACACGTCAATGATCAAAGGGGGGAACAACGTGCACCGAACTCCCATCACATTTTGCTTTTCTTTCTTCCAGCGGACAAGAACAAAAAAGGATTTGGTGTTCAAATCGAAGGAGGAATCATCGCCATTTTCTTGTACTCTTGACAGCTGGAGGATTTTTTATTTTGTTTAAAGCGTTGACGAGAAAACGCAGGGGACAAGGGGAAAATGTTGACGTTAAGCAGTTGATCCTCGTTGAGAAGATGTCAAAGAGCCAAACGCTTGCGTATCTGTATATTTACAAATATATAGATTTGCTTCGCAGAATCATTGACAAGTCGACCGTGTTTTGTTTTCTGGGAGGAGCCATTTCTTTCGATCTCAACTTTTTGACGTTTTGGCAGATGCTCCGCCTACAGCAGGACTGTCTTTTTTCTTTTGTGGCATTTATTTATTCTTTCTTTCATTGTAACCGATGATGATGTACTCAAAGAATCTGCTGGTATAGGTCCATTAAGCCTCTCTCTCTATACAATATTCCATGGGAAAAGACAACTTGCCAACTTCCGTGTGTGTTTTCTTGGGCACTTTCCATCATTTTCCCAAGTGACTACATTGTCCTAAACAAGAGGGGGGGGCAATTCCAGGTGGAAAATTTTCAAATGCCATATCCCCCCCACTCTCTCTCCCCATTTATTTAATGTTGTATTATTATTATTCTGTTTAAAATAAAAGTCTGCGGTCTACTGGAGAATTTTGTATTCCGGAGACACGGAACTTATACAAGAAACCAAGTAAAGAAAAGAAGAAAATGCAGGGGGGTGGGGGGGGTTTACATGGCTATGACTAATGAAGCGATTGCGTGTACAAGGTCCACTACACACGCCACTTTCTTCTTGAGGACCGAAATGAAACGACGAGAATAAGAATATACGTATGATATATGCAGACGGTAGTCAGTTATAGATTTTCCCCCCGTTTTTTTTTTTTAGTTATTTCCGTAAAACTTTCGAAACTCCACGCAAACGAAGGTCTTTGTTTTTTTTTGCGCTTTTACGGTAAGAAATCCAAAGAAATCCATCAAATAATTTATTATTATTACAAAGCCAAGCCAATGGCTATATGTGCTGACTCTGTAGTTATTTATAGCAATAAGCGAATGCGGCAATGCTGCCACGAAATAAAAACTTGATTACATCGAAACAACACAACACATCAGCAGCACGTTAGTACGTATACGATATAAAGCTGGAAATGATACAAATAAAAATGTGATGGGCTTATAATTGATGGCGGGCCACCCACCGAAGATTGCAGCATCTTTATTTACCAATGTGGGTTCTTTTGAATGATATTATAAATGAGAGGAATACACACACACACAAACACACAAAACCAAAGTAACATACAGAAGATGGGCAGGGAGATGAGGCACACACGACCCACGGAAATCTAATGACATAAGCGGCAGAATATATATCTATATACGCATTCACGAAATACAAGTTTGAAACAAAAAATGATGGCAGAATATACAAGAGAGTAAGGGGGGGTTGGATAAGAAGCTGATTACCGGCGCGGGTGGGCCCGCTATGCTATCCCTCTAACTTTGAATTTTCAGAATAACAACCATGGGCGATTGAGTAAACAAAACACACACACACAAAAAAAGACGTACACGAAAGATAATTGCAACCTGCCATCACAGGTAAAGAAAAAACAGATTGGCCCACCATCGGTTGTGTGTTGTATATGAATAAATATAATCATATAGAGGATATGTATCTTCTGATTATTTTTCACTGGTGTGTATATAGAGACATACACACAGAGTATATCTGGCGATGTCGATCAGAGCCTCATCTTCATCCACTGGAGTTGTTTGTTTTTAACCTATAGAAGGCAGATCAGGGTATTTAGCCGGAGGAATCACGTTCAGAATGAGGGGGGGGAGATTTGAAAAAAAAAAGAAACAAAACCGCAGGCGAGGATCTACTACATCTTTTGCAGGCGTTAACAAAGACCTATATTTTTTTTTACCAAACGTGCACCTGATGGCAAACGGACAGTTGCCCTCAAATTGTCTTGTTTGTTTTCTTTTTTGTGTGTGTGTGTGTGTGTGTTTTGTGCGTTTCAAAAGAGGGCCAGCACGCACGTCAACGTCACATCATCCCGTCAAAAAGAAGTTGACTAACAAGCCACATGCATCTCAATTATCTATTTTTCTTCGCATTTTCTTAGTATATAGAAGGGAGCTGTTTTTGTTTTGTTTGTTTGTTGAGAAACTCACCTGCAACTTCGAAGGCTCCCCCATTTCGTGTGTACGATAATCCCTCGCCAGTTTGGCATTATAAAGTCGAAGGGCAACTCTAAATAAGCGCAACGAATCCAACTACTGTATTTCCTTCCAAAATCATTTATTCCATTAGCATATCAAGAAAGCGATCCACCATTTAAATGTTGCGCATTTTGACTGACCTCAAATATGGGGAAGCTCTTTTTATGTATCTATACTGTCACGATTTATGACTCCATCTCAATCGATCCGCCATCTTTTCATATAAATCTAATTTCTTAATGAGCGGCAGCAAAAAGCCCATTGACTGTATCGAAATGAAGGCGCCCTATTGGCCAACTTGAAACCAAATAAACCAGACACATCATGTGATGGCCATTGGTGAGCAAGAGCTTCTCGTTTCTTATATATGATGGCCCTTCTCGTGCTGTGGATAAAGTCAAGTGGGATTCGATGTATACTGCCCGGTGGTCCAGCAGAAGTCTGACCGGCGGAGAGGGCCAGCATCAAGTTGATTACCAGTTTTGTAGCATGCTTGCGGCGGGGCAGAACAAACAGAAAATAGCCGAGATAGAGATATGATAAGCACGCAAAGAGCTGTGGTGGCTCGAAAGAAGGAGGATGTGGGCGTGGAGGAGCTGAAAACTCACTGAAAATACCTTTAGGAAACAAAAAAGGTGGTCATCATCATCATTTCGTTCAAGTTAGATACACCAACGAATTCACTCCCACCTCGTTATAGACCTTCTCTCCGTTCTGAAAAGTCGATTGAAATCCTATACTCTATAGAGAACGTTTTCGTTTGTTTTTTTAGACTGACAGCAATGGCCACCCTCGAGAGAAACAAAACGAAAATGAAAAAACCTGTTTTTTTGAGTGAATAACAATTCAATTTCGACCAACATTCCTTTTCAATCTAGCCACGAAAGTTCTACCGCCGACCTGCTTGCGTTTTTTTTTTTTACAGGTAAAGAAAAAAACGCAAATAGAGGGGGGACGTCAGACTGGGAGGGGGTAAACAAACAGTTAAAATGTATGTATTCATGAAGAAAAGAATTATTTAGTTCTTTCATTTCCTTGTTTGTTGTATATAAGGTAAAGTGAAAACATCAGCCTCGTGTATATTTTCTTCGAAACGACTGAAGTGGACGGAAATAAGGGAAGGAATCAAAAAATAAAAGGATCCATACACAAAACAACAAGAATGTTGAACGTTATCGCTTGATAATGTGTCGTCCGCACTGCTGGCTGTGCTGCATAATAACACAGCCAGACAAACAAACATTAAAAGAGAGCCACACACACACACAAAAAATAGACAGACAGACCCCAAATAGAAAAAAAACAACGTTGCGGCTGCGCATCCAAACTAATGGACTTTCAATGTTTGCCCACCAAAGGTGTGGATTTAACAATATCAGGTAACACTGGAAGCCATTGTGTAGAAGCCCTCAGACGAAATTGTATGCCTCTCTTCTTTCTCGTGCAAAACTCTCTCTTCTCCCTTATATACATATAGTCCTATATCTATACTGTATACGTCTAAACAATTTTCCTTTAAGGAAAGGTGATGTGCATGGCTCTGCGCATTCGTCCGAATAAAGAAACAGTTTAGAGTGTGTCATCCACTTGAGACTTTCTGGCTGCTGGTTTCTCCTCTTTTTTTCGAATGAATTTGGACGAGAGGACAAGCACGTTTTTATAGAGAAGCTAATTGGCCAAACAATTGACAAACACTTGAAAGTCTCGTCGCTGAACAGCCATCAACAGCCACCCACCAAACTGTGAATGGCCCGTTGATTGATCATTGTGTACACCTTGTGGCCCATCACACATTTTTTAAAGGAAAGAAATAAATAAATATTTGTATTCGGCGTTGGAAATCTATATACAACAATCGTTCGGAAGTTTGGACTTTTATTCGAGTCCGGCCATATGAAACGTTCTTCAGAGATTGTTGATTTTCTGTATACATATATTCTTTGCTTTTTCAGTGAAACCCCACATTTGTCACGCAGTTATTTATTCAACTTTAACGGATTTAAGGGATACCTTCCAATGGCACCTGCTTCTCTTTAAAAAAAAAAAAAGAACCAGAGACGTGATCTTTGGTGACATTTTGTGGCACTGAGAGAGAGGGGGCAATTCTTGTATATTATTCCTCGACTTTTTTCTTGCGGAACGCGGAACGATGGACGGAAAAGAATTGGTTCCAGGTTGGGCCGGACGCTGCGTTGAATTGATTCATCAAGGAAGTGGGCGATTTGTTCGCTAGTTTTTTTTTTTTTATGTGTCACGACGTTTTTTTTTTTCTTTCTTTCTTATTTGAGGCGTGTCACGAACTGCCTCGAAACCGACGTCCCCCACGTGAATTCAATTGACTTTTTTTTTCTGTTGTCGTGGTGAAGTCGTTGAACGGCACAATTGTCCCGTTAAAAAAGAAAATCGAAAGTTCCTTTGCCTTACGGCTGTTTGATTTATTCCAGGGACGACCGCAGGACATTCTGCCTCTCATTTTCTTACATACGACAGAATAAAGAAATTATGCGCAATGCCTTTTCAACATCAGCCATTGAAGCGTGAGAATGTGTCCAAGTTGAATAACAAGAAGAACCGGGGAAGAAAAAAAAATTGTATATGTAAGGTAGTTCCATAATAGAATCCAATGAAATGCTTCAAAGTGTTCCACACACGCACGACGACGTCGTGACTGGAAATACAAATCAGACGGGGGGATTGTATTTATTTATTTTTTTTCGATATTAAAATGCTCTGGGACATGTCGAAAACGTGGACGAATCAGACATCGCTTGACAGCCTGTTTAGTTAGAAGCCACTTTATTATCGCAAAAATCAAGATATATTTATAATAATATTGGTAGTCGAGCAAGTTATTTTACGACGTAACCACTATAGACGATTTACAATTTTCTTTCCCCCAGTTGCTGCTGTTCTTTTTGTTTTTTTGTTTTTATATTTCGTTTTATTAGGGACATTTTTATTGGCGGTTCAATCGTCCCTGAATCGCAGCCAAAATTGCGTCTTTTTATGATTGACGTTACGTGTGTTGGCGAATGTTAAAACGGCCCCCGTTTTTTACAGCATCGTTGCCGACGTATAGCGAAAAGATTCAAAACTATAATGAGATGCAGATAAGAAAAGAGGAAAGAAAAAAAAGGGAGACAATTCGTTTTGAATTGCTGTATAGTCGTGCAGAGGGAAGAATACCGGAAACGAGTATTAATACATAAATAGTATAGCCTGTTGTACGTGGAAACAAAAAATGTTTGAACTGACAAGGAGGTGGGGGGAACAGGAAAAGGCGGTAGAAAGAAGAAACTCGACACGACTGCATTTGTCACGACGGTGGTAAATTGAAACGTCACCGCATACAGTCGCCTCAAAATGGCGGTGAAGCTCGTCATTTCATATACGGAATGCCGGGCCTCTTTAACAATTTTTCTTTCAAACAGGAGGCGCGCCATTTTGTTTTATTTTTTTCTTTAAATTGAAAAACAAAAAGTTTCAAACTGGAACGTTGTGTTCAGGATTATATAAATATACCATAAGCTTGCCTTTATGTATATACATACATAATGATCAACGTGCAATGACGACTTATGCGTGAAAAATAATTTTCGTTCAAACGAACGACGACGACACCCCAAACAAACGGAAAAGATGAAAGATAAGAAATGAGGCAAGTAGCCGGCGGGATATAATAGACATTCAAAACGGGGGCGTGGCTCTCTGAAATGGATCGAGGATGTAGATCATCATTCATCAAGGGGAAAAGTACTGATGAATCGGAACGATAATGAAGAGAATGGCTCTCCCGAGAAAACAGCTGATTCTTTTATATCCACATCGCGCCATCGTTTTGAATTTTTTTTCTTTTTGTTGCCTATCATCAAAAAATTGCGTGTGCATAGTGACGTCACCTCCCCCCCTGCACATCTTTTGTACTTTTTTCTTCTTCTTCTTTATGGACATCAAAGGAGAGTCTGGCAAAGAGCGTCAAGAGTCGCTCGTCTATTTTGATATTATAAACACGCACAAAGCGCGTGCTGCCTTTCACTCTATAAAATCTCGTATTTCTTTAGACCCCGTGTTCCATGGCTGGCCGTGAAAAATTGTTCGTCCCCCTTCCTTTCCGTCCTTGCTTTTTATTTTTTCTCAACTAGCAAACGTTTGATGAATTTTTTTTTTTGTGTGTATATTATAATCCTCTTGAAGCACTTTTCATCGTCAGGCTTTTAACCTTGTCCTCAGATTTGGAGGATCTCTTGTTATTCCGGATTGTCTTGCGCTAGGCCGCTATTCGGCGTTACACCCACATTTTTTGTTTTTTGTTTTCTAAAATAAAAATCCATTTCGGGGGGGTATAGAAATTGTGAGTCATCCGATACTCTTGTTATCGATTTGTTTTTTTTTCGAAAACGAAAAGAAAAGGCCATCACGGATGGGAGCGGGCAGAGAAATCAACATATTAAAAAGAGAGAGGAAAAAGAAAGATACAAACAACAACAAGAAAATCGTAAAAAAAAATAAAAGGACTATAGAGATAAGCCATTTCAATCCGCCATTTGAGTGAGGATCGTGAAACATCTATAGAAGACAAGGAAAAAAAAAAAATGCTGGCAGTCAAAAAATGATTTCGTTTTTTGTTTTTTGTTTTTTCGGGAGAAAATGTTTTATGTGCGGCTCACGACGGGATGACGGGCAAACTTGACGGCGGGTGCGGCGTAACCCACCACTACCATATCACACACGTAAGAGCGCGTTTTGTTGCGGGAAAATGCGCGACGGATCGCCCGCACCGTAAAAAGAAAACTGAAGAAATAAAAACAAAAACAAAAAAACAAAATGCGCATAGAATTTTTTTACATTTGGCAGAGAATCGCAATGAAACACCTCAGTTCTCGTATCCATATACGTTTTTCGAGAACTGCATCGATGTCGAGTATATACACAGCTGCTATTGCTCCAGAAAATAATACATACAAGACATTCTTCTTTTGTTTTGTCTTCTTTCTCCGGCAGTTTCTCTCTATTTAAAAAAAAATAAGAAAGTCTTTTTTCTCACACTACGTTGTGAAGCTGGGTATATATACAGCCCACTTGAGCCCCGCAAACGCCATTCGCTTGTTACCCTGTTATCAACAGTAGCGCAGTCCGATGGCGACCATCTTTGCCCAAGTCGTTAAACTTAATGGATCCCCACTCGCCGTGCCCCTTTCGGGACTGGACAGTCGCTTTTTATGCTTTAACGTAATAAAAGAGGAAAGAGGAAAGAGGAAAGAAAAAAAAAATACGGTTTTGATTCAGCCACCCACAAGCCTTTTGCCTATATCATTTGATATTTCTGTTGTTATCAAAACACAAACGGAATTGTATATTTTTTAAAATTAAAGGACATTTTCTTTTTCCCTGTTTGAATGGCGGCAGATTAACTGTTGCAGGATACCGCCAGCACGCTATGACATCACCTCTATATACCAGTTTCAAAGAAACAAACAAGAAAGACACCCAACAAGTATATGGATGGCCATTTCAAACTCAGGTGGGGGGAACAGAGCGAAATGGCCTTTGACAAGGCAAACTATCATCCATAATATTCCAAACAAATCGTTGTGATTGTTTATACAGCCAAGGAGAAATAGACAAGCAACAATCGATCTCTTGCAACCCGTCTTCTGAAATGTATGTCTCTCGTCCTTGTTTCGCCATTGAAAACTGGAACAACTGCGACGCTCAACAAAGAGCCTAAAGCAAAGCAACAGCAGCTGAATGTTCCTGGTTTTTTTGGCTGTCATCTGACGACTTACGGGAAATGTTTCTCAAAGATTTTGTGCTTCTTCTCGTTTTTGTTCCAATATACCCAACCGAAACCTCCCGTAGAGTTTTGGCATTCTTCCCAAAACACTGATAGAATATAGAAAAGGCATCTCCGTTTTGGGTGAGGCTATTGTATCGTCTGGAAGTCACAAGAGTCTAGAACTGAACAAATCTTTTTTTTCCCAGCCAGGTGTGGTCTTTAACACACACACAACGGGTACACACAACATCGCTGTGGGGGTATATAGACCCTCGGAAAAAGGATATACCCCCTCGTCTTTTATGGAAGCATTCGCGGTCAACCACTATAACCGCGTCAGTTGACAACAACATGCACATCGATGGGAAAACATCGTGAATTCTATTGCAATTTCAATAGAAGAAGAAGAAGAGGAACAAATAAAAAGATCGTTGGTCTCGTTTTTATATGCCCACAAAGACGTGGATGGGGAAAAAGAAGCAGTATATACCACCCGCAATGTTAGTGTCATTATCTATATCTGATCGATGGATCATCATATTTTGATTGTCATTTTTGTGTCCCCCTTGCGTCAATCTCTAGCAAACGCGCTGTTCAAAAAGAGAAAAACCCGCTAAAATAAGGTGCAGTCAACAAAGATTCTTTCAAGCCATTGATATTCTTAACGCATCAGGATTTATTATGTATAGAAAAATGATTTCAAAGTCTGTCGGGAATTCAGTGTGTCTTTTCCACAAGGACCTGACGCGCTAAACGGTCAGGTTGTTGAAGAGAGCCGCCAAAACAATGAAATCTATAATCATCATATTTAAGCTGCTTATATGCATTTGTATAATACCTTTTTTCTTCTTCGGCGAATGACTCGAGAGGTCACCTTTTTTAATCCTCCAACGAACGCGCTCCAGGATCAACGTTCTGTGAATGGCGGTGGGGAGAAATAGCCACAAATCAGCGGATTCACATCATCCGGACATTGGGAAATAATACGCGCATAAAGAGGAACCGCTGCACACCAAAAAAAATATATATATATAAAGCTCTTCTCCTTTTTGTGAGGAGGGAAAAGCTTTTTGAAAAGAATTTCAAAAGATACATACATTTCTTTTTGGGGGGCTGCTGGGTTAAGGTCTTGTGACACGTGGAACAAAACGATGAGCAGCGCGCAGCTGATGGTTTCACACGGCACACACACACAAAAAAAGCTACCGGACTTGTCGACTTGCGCCGCTCCTGGACACACACACACACAGGGCATATCAACGTGTATAAATACTGTACAGACTCTTTATATATTTATTTCCCCTCGTATTTTTGTATGCTGACAATAAGTCGACTATTCAGATAAATATGACCACCATAGTCAACGAAATGTTTTTTTGACTTTTTCCAACTGGACTGTGGAACTTATACCGCCAGACAAAGTTCACTGGTGATGCGTATACAACAGGACGTGTGTGGTATTATGCCGGCCACACGACCCCGGCCACGGTGTGTATGCCCATTGAAACTCTTTAGGATTTTTCGAGTTATTCAACAATGAAAAAGGGGGGGGGGGAAAAGAGAAAAAAAACCTTTCCTCCCACTCATCATTTCCTCTCATTCATTTCGAATGGAATTTCATGAATGAAAGATAACAATCAAAAAATAAAACGATGGCGGTAACGCCTTGGCTCTGGAACACCCACCGAACAAAAAGAAGAAGAAGATTCTATTTGAAATCCTGTTATATATTTATACGTTTGATCTCTTTCGACTGTATATAATACGGTATAGTAGGTCTACAATGCAACAGATAAATATAACACACCAAAATATTGTTACACATTTCCTTTTGAAATGCAAGACAAAAGAGGGACGCACACGCCAATAAAATGGACGACTTTAGATTTGAGCTTCTCTTTAAATGAGATTACAATGTCCTATATACCGACTTCCTGCTTTTTTACTGAATAGCCATCGCCCCCCCTCCGCTTCTATAAGAAAAAAAAACTGTTCCAGAGTGACGTGTGTGGGTGACGAAAATTGGACCTTTTCTCCGGCAGTTGGAAAAGAAGAAAGAATGTTTTCTTTTTTTAAATTTTCTGTTGTGCGCGGCTGTTGGTTAGAAATCAACTAGCGTCCCATAGTCTTTCACGTCCAGGAGGGGATGCATGTAAGCGTCTCCCAAAAACTGGTATATACGTTCCAGAGGCTATAAGCGTATCCCGAGTTGCAGGCGGTACTAATGTTTCTTAAGCAGAGCAATACTATCCATCTAGCTAAACATCGCAGCATCTCCCCCCCTTCTTTAACCTTGTGTTTTCCTGGAAATAGCAAAGTCTGCGCACAGGGGATTTTTTTTTTTTATAGAACTATATAGGATAAATATGCTGCCGGTCTTTTCTTCGGTCAATAAACAAAATTAAAACAGAGGGAGGACAACTATCCTCAAAATATGCAGCTTTGTTTACAGTATATCTCTAGTTTTTTTGTTTGTTTTTAAGTTAAACAAAACAAAATTCGAAACAGGGGGGAGAAAATAACCTAATCATCGTAAAACAATTGCAGTGCCATCGAGTTTTTGCCTGATGCGCGTTGCATGAAAAATCGAATTTTCATGTGCCCGTTCCGGACATTCGAATGAAACACATGGGAGCCTACGGATAAAAAGATTTTTTAAGTTTGTCCCCCCCAAAAAAAAAAATAGAAATTTATTTGTGTGTGTGTGTCTTCCTCCCCCGTCTTCTTGATTGATGTCGGACGTATATACAGGGCGTGGCAGTCCGACTGGAACACCTCTGCCGGAACGCTACACGATAAGCCCGTCTAACAATCTCTCCTTTTATTTTATATATTTTTTTGATTGAATAGGAACATGGACAACATACTTCCCCCCACCCCGTTCGCATTTCCCCCAAAAAATTGTGGATCATTTTTGAAGTAGAGACGCAAATCAAAAGCGACGCTGACAAATCGAACTGTGCGTGTTCCAACTGGCGTGTTCTGCCTGACAAGTGGAAACTGGCGTCCAACAAAAGAAATAGTTGAGAAACGGAAGGAAATTAATGTGCGCCTAACCAATAAAAATATAAAAAAAAACCACAGCATTTCAGCTGATTAACTTTTAGGCAAAAGCCCACGCAATGCATGTTGAAAGAAGATGTGAGACAGAGACAAAGAGAGAGAGAAGCAACACGCCTCTATTTGTGCTGTGTATTTTTCAAATGGCTTTTTATTTCTTCGGCGCTATTTTCAAGAAGAGAAACTTAAAGGGGGACGACCTGTCACGTTTGATCGTCGGGACAGCACCTCCTGGTTGCAAAGGCCTGTCTTTGCCACAAGCATTTCTCGAACTGATGGGCGCCACAACGTTTCGAGTCGCTTTTTTTTAAGACACACGAGAATAGAAGCGCTGCTGAGGAGAAGAAAGATATCGACCTCTTGAACGATGCAAAGAGTCTGGAACAAATTAAAACGGCCTGGTTTTCAGACGTTTGCTCCGAAAAAAACAACAACAACAGCAACAAATCTCAATCAGAATTGTTTTTTAAAGTCGTCCGTTCAAGTTTTTTCCATTTGCCTGAGATTTTCACGAAGGTTA
Source organism: Daphnia magna (assembly GCF_020631705.1). Classification (NCBI taxonomy): domain Eukaryota; kingdom Metazoa; phylum Arthropoda; class Branchiopoda; order Diplostraca; family Daphniidae; genus Daphnia; species Daphnia magna. Next base: position 1,136,931 of record NC_059183.1, read on the forward strand.
TCTGGCTGTAAAAAGAGGAATATATATTTAAAAAAAAAAAGCCCTTAACCTCATGGGAACATGTCGACATATGTTCCAGTTGATCGCTTCCAACTGGAACATTTCCAAAAACGCTATCTTGTATATTTCTATGCCGATCTTCTGCTTTTTTTTTTTGAGAGACAAGCAAAAGTGGTTGAACATTGACCGCTAAATTAATTTGTTTGACTCTGTTGGGGATGTCAGTTTCTGATTGTCTTCCTTGTGTTTCATTTTTTTTTTCCGACTTTGACGCGATTTTAATTCTGTCCAACTTTGTTCCAGCTGAATGGGCGGGGCAGTTGTCTTTCCCCTGGAAAAAAAAAAAAGCTGGCCCGCGTCTTCTCCGTTCCGGGTCATAGGTCGACCACCGACTCGGATTGTCTTTCGACCGCACACATAGCCAAAACGGCTCCCCCCCCCTTTTTTTTTTTTATTCCATCCGCTTTCATTTCCAGGCCGGAAGGAACAAAAAAAAGAGGAAATATTTCATGGAAACGTTCCAAGTTCATCGCAATCTGTTATCTAAACCACCAAAGCCTCTCCCTTTTTACACAGACAGACGTCGTTTGCCTTCAGGCAATTTTTGCGCTCTGTTCAAGTGTTTGTAATTCTGTATACGACACATACACACACAAAGAGACCTAGATGACATAATGTCTGTACGACGGCCCATCATGGAACAATGAGTTCCATCTGCTATACGCTGGCGTCTTGACTGCTCATAGAGTTTATAGATGTGATGGGGTAACATTTTACTGGCATCGCTTATTTATTTTGTACTATATATAGGATATTTCCTCGCATCCGGATTCGATATTGCCAGCCGGATGCCTGTACACACACAGTTTCTGTCGGCGTGCTCACGCGGAACTCTGCTGCAATTGTGGAAACTTTCGGCGGCCACATTTCGGATGGAGCAAATAACTCACAATTTGGCGCAGTCAAAAGCGGGAGATGCAAAACTTGGCTTCGATATTCAAATGAGTCCCAACTTTTGCCCAATATATATATATATCCTGACGGGCCAAATGCGGGGTGCTGGGTGGTTTCAATTAGTCATCGATTCGTAAGTCGAGTCATTTTCAAAAGCGACTAGTTTTCGCATCGACGGACGCCCCCAAGTTCTCCTGATGGGGTTGTTGAGGGGAAGAAAAAAAGATGGCGCCCAGGGGACGCGTCCCCCTCGCTCTGACGTGTACTCTTAACAATTTGATTCACTCGTCAGCTATTGTCACATCACGAGTAACCAGCTCAACTATATAGAAATCTACCGTCTGCAAGGGTCCAGCAAAAAAACGTAAAGGGAATATTTAATAGCATCAAGTGTAGGGGGGGATGTGTTGACACGCGGAAAGACTTGAATATATGTGTTTCAAAAAAACGATCGTTTTGAAACGAAAATGTTTGAAGAGCACCGATGAAATTTCTGTATACTAGGACGCAACAATGAAACTGATATTTGCATAAAATTTGTCTGCCCGAAAAAAACAAAACAAAAATGGCGATGAGACCTATACGGTGGTGTGTGCGTGCAATTGAATTAGAGATTCGAATAAATCATTGGACAAGTGGGTTTGAAGAGCGGCTGCTTTTGCTGTGTGTCCGATTCTTCTTTTTATTCGTCTCGTTTCACGTTGGACGTTCTTGAGGGGGTTGGTTTGGATAGAGTTCCCGCAGGGAGTTTTATGTACGTATACACTCGGGATGACACTACAGACGGCATATATAATCGATGAGAGGATATATAGAGAATATTGGATTATTCTAATGTTCTGCCAACGATCAATTCGATCGCGCGTCAAAGTCAGCTGACATTTCCTCTACACTCTTTTTTTTTTGAAATATTTTTCTATAGACATCTTTTGGGTGTCTCTCTGCATATCCTTTCAATGGTCGCATCACATTTGAATTGAGATAACCATTTTTTTTTATTTTCTTATTTTGATTGAAAAGTTAAGGAAAATAAAAAGACAAGAAAGAAAAAAAAATTTATTTTCTTTGATTTTATGATGGATCCGTTCGCTGCTGGACGCCCATCGAAACTCCGCAAAAGTCCGTCTCTCTCTATGCAATCGTTCACGACGTTCTTCCGAAAAATCCTTCTAGATCGATCATCTATTTTAATGCAAGTATATAAAGCGAGAACAACAAAGACGCAACCACCCCAATCTATATCGATATATACCCCCTATATACCACAAAATGAAAAGCTAAATTTCAAAAATAATAATAAAAAAAAAGATGAACCGTTTTGCCAGGACCAAAGTTTATCGATTGACACGCTCGGATAGACACGTCGACAACACCAAGCCGATCGAAAAATATAATAAAAAAAAAAGAAAAGCTTATTTTTTCCCTTTTTTCCTCGTCGTCCTCGAGTTCTTCTATTTTCTATATCCGTTCGCAACCGATAATAGGCTTAGGTATATATACTCTGTATATGTCTTATATCTTTTATTCCCCCCCTTCAAATCAAATGTGTGCTGCGTGTGTTATCCAAGTTATATAGGGTGGCCTTCTCAATCACAAATAATCAGCAGGAATAAAAATAGACAAAAACTGTTGGTTGAAAGAGAGGCGTTTGTATATACGTATCTCATAGAAAACACAAAAAAAAAGGAAAAGGTTGAAGGCGTATATCACACAGACCGGTGCACCGGAACAACTGCAATTGAAGAGATGCTGGCCCATCAAAAGGAAAAAAAGAAAAAAATTATTTTGACGGGTGACCAGACAGAGAACGTAATCAGGGAAAATCTAAACCAATCATCGGTTGGATAACCCATCATCTCGCTTGGTTGAGCCCTGCGAATCATCAAGGATCCAATTCATCCGTTCTTCCACAGGATCTGCGTCACGTCCGTATTGGACGCAAAAAGTAAAAAAAATAAAATCCCAATCACGACCAGCTTCTTCTCTCCTCTTCGCTATATATATACACTATAAAGAGAAAGTATATAACAAGTTTGATTCTTGTTTTTTGGTGCGTTAATTGAATTAACCTCGTTACAACTATTGTCTTGTCATTGATAACATTTTGTCTTGTGGCCAATTTGAAAGACCTTATTTTTTTTTGTGCACGGATTGCAATCCATTGGCCTCCGCAAAATTTCGGACTGTCATTGTGCAGACGTCCAATCAAATGTGTAATTTATTTCGTGTTTCATTAGGGACAACGGCTGTATATTTGATTATTTTCTTTGAGGAGAGCGGGGTTGTTTTTGTTTTTTAATGCGATGTTAACTATACAGCACCCCAGTGCGGATGTAACACGCGCATCATTACGGCAGAGACAACGTCGCATCGTTCGGGGGAGGGAAAGGGACGGCAAACGAGCGCTTCCCCCTTTTTTTTTTCAAAGTAAAAAGGGAGGACCGAAAACGGATGAGTGGGACCTCTGAAGAAGCCGAGGGACTTGCCCGCCTTACACTAGGAACACATCAAGTTCATTATTATTCAGAATGAGCCTGATTAATGATTCCCCGGTTGTAGACACACATCAAGGCGCAAGAGAGAAGCGGTTTTTCTAGCAAACGCAGTTGATGACGTGAACGAGTGTGTTTTGCCCAGATTTTTTTTTTTCGGTGGGAGGGAGGACTCTACATATGTACAAACGGACCCTTAGTAAAGAACGGGGGGGTTGTTTCTATAAAAGGATCTTGGGGTAGAGGAGAAAGAAGAGGGGGGCAATCAGCGAGACAATAAGAGGTCGTTAACTGAGGAGACAAACGGCCGATGAAGAATAATCTTGTCGATGAAGTCCGCCGACATCCCCCGCTGGACCTGATGCTGGACTGTAGCTGATAAACAAAAAAATTGAGTCTACAACTTGCAATTGTTGTACAAAAATTGGGAGGGAGGAAGGCCAGTCAACTAGAAGGATCTCTGTCATTTTCTTCTACATTTAACTAATATTAACTAACGGTTTAAACCACACACACACACCAAAAGGCATTTCATTTGGAGGGGGTAGCGCGCGTTCCCTTCGGCCGTGAAGGAGAGAGAGAGAGAGATTAAGTCTTTCGTCAACACAAAGTCTATATAGCATCTTGGTCCTCCTTCTTCTGTATAACAAGCTCGTCACATGTGTGTGTCCCTGTTGGGCTTTTGCGCACAAGAGTCGCAATGAAACTCTTGGGCCGTTCGGCCGAAATATCCTGACGTTGATTAATCCCGCACGATTTTCTCCCCATCAAAAAAGTGACATGGCAATTGTGCTGCCTCTTCTTTCTGTGCCATTCTCTTGTGTAGCAACTCTACCAGATCCGTGGAACAGCAACAAAAAAAAAAGGGAGGGAGGCCATCAACTTCTCTTCCAACTTTTTTTTTTGTCTCTTGTTCACGTGTACACGTACGGCTGTGTGTGCCCGTCTGCTTGTTATAAACCGAAAGCCAACGAGCTCTGCGTCTCCCCTTATTGTCTATTCTTTGGCTGTGTGTCACGACCACGTCTTTTTTTTAAATAAATATTTTTTTTTTCTGTCCGTCTCTAGGGTCTATATTACCGGCCGATTGGAACAGTTTGTCCGTAGTTTCTGTATATATATATACGCGGAATATGAGCTGGAAAGTGTCGATTCATCGCTGTTCAACTATAAATATCAAAGCTTTTCCTTTTGATTATTTTGCCCAGTTGGACGACTTAACTGGACGTCTCTCTTGCTCGTATATATAATCCCTGGGATTATATGTACATATAACTTATATATACGAGAGGACTAAAGAGAGAGAGACAGTAGTTTCTTGATCCACCGAACTTTTGTTTCTTATAGTATAGATACTTTTCTGCATGGCTGTTTCATCCGATTGCTTCTCATATCGCTCACGTTATGTATACAAAGAGTCAAGAACAAGATTCATTATTACATTGCTCTCATATGCGTACATAGCTATATAGCATGTCCAGCATCAACCCTATTTTGGACTACTTTGAAGCAAACCAAAACGGATCGGTGGGAGGGTCCTATCTCCACACACATATGCTCGTCTAATTATAAACTTTGATGCGCATACCTCATTTCTTTGATGTTTCCATACTCGTTTTCCGAATGTCTTGCTTTTCACGAAGAAATGTACATCAATTCTATAGTCGAAACGTCTATCGATTCTACGTGTTTCTCTTGTTTTTGTGCCCCGCGCACAATGGAAGGGGCGAAAAAGGCGGCACGATTCAAACACATGTCCTCCCTCTATTTTTTTTTTTGTTTTATTTTTCAAACAACTTTTTTTATTTAGGCTGGCCATCATGAATAGAGTAGGGCTGTATAGTAGTTAGCCTGTTTATTGACTGTTTTTCGGCTGATGCGTCTACTGTTTTTCGAATGCGCATGGAACATCGTCCAACGACAGGGGTGCTGGGTATCTCCTTGCTGCTGTCGACATATGGTGGCTTGGAAACTTTTGTACAAATATATACTAGAAAAGAGAGAAAAGGGGGGGACTAGCATTCAAATAAAAACGTAACATACTGCAGGCCTATATATCCCGACTGTAGTTATAACGTTAAGGGCGGGGTCGGTTGTGGAGAAGCCGTAAATATGGGGCTATCAATGTGTCAGCATTGGTCACCCCCTTACTTTTTTTCCTAATATTTGCATTCATGGTGACAGTAGTTGTAACGCTAAATACGTCGCATCTTTATATTTGAAGAGTATAGTATGTATCAGTACATATAGGCTATATAGAGATGATTCAATATATAAGAATCTGTTATTAGTTCCCAGTGGTAATCAAATAGTTCAATGACTTTTACAAAATTGACTTGGAATTTATTTTGAGAGAGTTTTCAATTGAAACAAGATGCAGTAGAGCGCTGCGATGCAATTCGTCACGGCCTATCAGCGCGCGAAAAGAATTCAAAAATTCCACAAGTTTCAACAACATTGAAATGATACGCTCAGCTTTTGCGTGTGGGAAGTCAAAATCAAAAAGGCCAGTCAACGTGTTTGTGTCTGACAGTGCACACAATACATCTAAATAAACTGAAATGTTTTATTTTCTTTTGCTGGAAGAAAAATGAAATGTGTTTTTCAAGAGACTCCAGGAAAAAAAAAAAAAGGGAAGCGGATCGAATGGGAAGAGGAAAAGAAATTAAAGCTTAGCCGAATCGAATCGACAATTTAATAAACACGCCATGCATTCTAGTTGTGTTGAAATGGTCCAGCTGGTCGCGCGTTCTTGAACAACTCTAAAAAGAAAACGTTCCAGGAAAACGGACATTGTATTTTGGCGCGAGCCGGGACACATTCCACTAAATTCAATTGCCAGTTTTCTTCGAACGCACACACAAGACTCAAGTCCGGAATTGTCTGTCCCAAACAATTTTGAAACGTTTTAAATAAAAATGCGGAATAAACTGGCTAATTTTTTAAGGGCTAATGCGAAACGGCGAGACGGTTGTATATACACATTTAAAAAATGCCATCAAGCCATTACCAATACGAGTCTGCCATTTTGATGCAAATAGACGGACAACTATATAAAGCTACTGTTCTATCCTCAAGACCCGTATATCTATTAAGGCTATTAAGACGGCCAAAGACAATTGTCTACACCAACCAGTCGAACTAAAGCAAAATTGGGAACTGCTTTTCATTTTTTTTTTGTGCCATGAAAATTGGTCGTCGTCGTCCCTACAGAAACTAGACAACCCTAAATAAAGCCCTTAATGCGTATATTGCTGCTGGAAACAGAAGTTGCTCCTTCGGCTGATGAGCACGTCTTTTTCTCAAGGGTCTCGTTTGGTGCGACCTGGCGGCGAATGCGTAGAAGCGGACCGCCCGACATGTCGTTTTACATTTGACACGGAGCCGCTAAAATCGCGGCCAACGGATCAAAACATTTTCTTCTCAGTCCAATTTCGAATACTTGCCGACAAATAAACGACCTCCCCTCATCGTCAACTGGCGGCAATTGTTCAACAGAAAAAAGGAAAAAACATTTTTCATGGACGAGGTGCGTTGTAATAAATAAATTATTTTAAAAAAAACCATCAGATATTGTCGTTTTCTTTTGAGCCCCGAGGGCTATATTGCGCTATTACAAAATAAAAGGGTTAGAAAATTGACTTATTTAATCCCCCCCCCCCTCTCTTTTTATTTCGAAAATAAAAAAAAAACGGGACCCGAGTACGGACACGCAGGGTCCGTGTCCAAGACGTCAATCCCGTGCACAAAACGATTAAGACTAAGCTCTTATGGATTTGAAGGGGGGGGGAATGTTCACTTTAACGGTTTTTTTTTTTTTCGGTGAGAGATACAGTTTTATTATTTTTTTTTGAATAGAGCAATCAACTTGATGGAAACACATTCCGCCCAGTCACGATGGGAGTACCTTCATATCGGAGACCAATGTCCTCCCATTTTATTTTATTTTCTATAAAATAAGTTGTTTCCCCCCGCTCTTTCCCGCGATCTTCATTTTAACAAATATCTCGAGAATATAAATACATTTTTTTTGAGGGGGGGGTGATAACTTTGATTTCTTTGTCCGCGTTCTTTCATATGAACTTTTCCCTATTTTCAATAGACGTTCGATATTGAGCGACAAAATGCCAAACGATCGTCAAACAGCGGCTGCGGCGGCAATATATCGCCTATATAGAAATTGTGAGGGTGTCGAAAAAAAAATATATAAATTCTTATATAATATTTAATGATCGTAAAAAAAAATAATAAATAGTTTTTTTTATTCCCCTCTTTTTTTTCGAGCATCCGCTGCTTCATGTGACGCTATATGAACATCTACCGCCACGACCATCCGATGAATCACTTTATAAAATCATTCCCTTAGCGCATTATTAATATCGCATATATACATTCGCTGTATAGGTGGATTTTAAAATAATCATTTTCAAGCTCGCGCGTAGAATTTAATTGTTTCACCAGAATTGGCAAGGGTCGCCAAGGGATTCTGTTTTTTACAGCGGCATTTTTGGTCAAAGCAATTCCAACATTTCAGTCGATTTTAAAACCATTTTCACTTGGAATGCATTCGGCTATCAATAATGGCAATAGAAGAGCGTGACTTATTGTGACACGGAATGTTGGACCCGTTTTACTTCTTCCTCTTTCTTTTTTACAACAAGAAGCAGAATATGATAATAGCCGATCCCCTCTCCCCCCACCCCCAAAAAGAGAAGGGGGATTCGTTTATTGTCCACCTCAATAAAAAAAAAAAAAAGGGATATGCATGGCTGAATATCGGGTTAAAAATACCACATCAAAGTGATACAGAAAAATAGGACATAAAGAAAAAGGTCATAGAGGGTCAATCGAACGTTTAATGTCTGTTCAACCACTTTTGGCTTTTAAGTGGTGTAAAAAGAAGAAGAAAAAAATCAGCCCCCCCCCCCTTTTTTTCTTTCTATTTTTCCTCGCCATTGACCTCTTTATAACTGCTAAAAGCATCCCCCTACTGGAAATCATTGGCCACTGTACACCACCACCACCTGGAATAGTGTCCGATTACAATAAACGACATGGCGCATACTTTTCTTTTATAATAATAATAAAAAAGGATACAGTATATATTTTTCAATAATAGTGAAAATCATGAAGAAGAGAGGAAGAAAAAACCGTTAAAGAGAAACGTCCATTTTGGAAGAGTTCAACGAAAAAGGGATTTTTTTTTTCCTTCTTCTTTATGGCATAACAGTTAAAAGAAAACACGGATATATAGTACGTATTTATGTATTCCTACATTACCTTTGTTGGATTGGTGATGTCCGTTTTGGATGCCGGCAACTCGATGAGTTTTCTCCATCATTTCGTATGTGCCCGCCACGCGGTCACAACAAACTATTTGAAATGGCACGGCGCATTACAATATAGCAACAACGGGTTAAAATGATGGGCTATGTTATACGTGCTCCGTGTACAAAACACGGATGATATCGTCCACATGCGGATGGCTTTTCTTTCTTGCGGCTGTGTATCATCTGGTTGTAACATCAAGTAGAATTTGCTTTTGATGGCCATCCTTGAAAATATGAAGTTCTACAGCACACACACACATGAAAATTCAATGGATGTCACGGACAGGTGGGAGATGGCCGCATCAAAGCACACCCTCCACTTGGGCGACATAAGGGAAAGTTGTTGTGTCACCACCAGAAGGCATCATCATCAACCCCCTCTGTAAATATGCGAACCATTTTTGTGTGTGTTTGAAATAGTGAGAGCTGCTGTTACCGCATTGCATGTAAAGCTCGAACATTTGGCTCCCCTTAAAAAATATAATGGGCAGCACAGGAAATCCGATATGGTACACGTGGATGGTATAGAAAGAGGATCAAAAAATATACTTCCTTCAGATTAATATTATTTTTTTTTTAAACCGACTGCCAGGGGAGGCTTTTAATGCAACAGTGTGTTACATAATAATAAATTTTTCAAGTCTTCAAATTTCATTTTTTTTTTTTAACTTTATTGTTATGATTGTCATCTAACACAGGACATCATTCTTTTTTAAAGGAGTATCGATAATAACCAACGATTTTATTTTCAGTTTCCATTTGGCTTGTCGATTAGTTTCCTCAAAATGGACGCGCACCCGCAATGGATGTAAAAAGTCGGCAAAACAAAATATTGAAATGGACAATACATGGGAAGTTAAAAAGAAAAAAAACACATTTTCATAGAAAAATGTTCATTTTCCAGGCCGTCGCAACACACGTTCAAAAAAAAAATGTTTGGGTCCGCCGACAAGTGCCGGTTTTTATGACTCCCTTTTTCTCCCAAAGTATAAAAGCCGCACCAGACAGAGAGTGGACACGGCCGCCGCCACGTTTCCTTTCTGACTTTGGAAATTGTAAGACATTTTTTTTTTTTTTGTTCCTAGAGGCTGAAAAAAAAATAAAAAATAAAGACTATATATGTTGATAGGATAAACAGAAATTCGTTCCACCAGTTTGAAGCTACTTGGAGCTGCTACTGTCAACTGTTTTTCTGTGTTCCAGTTGAAAATAAAAATCTTTCTTGTTTTTCTGGGTTGTTGTGTATGTCTCAACACATCAAAGCGTATATGGAAATATAGCCCTCCATTTTGGAACTTCTTTGCAAAGACTCTTCTGTTTTCTTCCTATATATAAAAGAGGCCATTCCACTTTCCAATGGGAAAATATGTTGCAGCACGACGTATATACACAAGCCAAACAAGAAATTCAAGAAATTCATTTTCTCTCCAGTTTGACCGATGACGACTTTCATGGCCGCCTCGTTTAAAATTCACCCCTCGTCAAAAATATAAAACGAACATAATGACGTCCAATTGTGTGTGACAGTTGAAGCAGAGAAGGAAATCTAGAATAATCGGCAGGTGTCACGTTCCCAAACCATCAGGAAAGAAACGTGTATTTTTCTTGGCCGGATGGAGGCAATCAGTAGAACAAAAAATAAGAAAAGATTATCCTTTAGGGCTTTAACATCCGAACATTTATACTTCTTTAGCGTGTCGGTGCAAACTTTTCAAAAAACAAAAAATTGGCCATCACCTTTTCTTTTTAAAAAAAAATTTTTATTATCACACCTGGGCACACGAAGATGGCGCGATCGATAACACCTGATTTTTGGATTATTATTTTTTTCAAAGCTCCTCCGCATCGTTTCGATCTAAACATCGATACGTGTTATGAAAAATAGATAGGAATGTAATAAGAAAAGCTGCCAACCGCGCGCGCGTCCAATCCATTCCACACTATACAGCGGCTGCGATGCAAGAGGGAAACATGTCGGTGATTATTATCCACACCTGAAGGGCGAGTTGGCGCGCGAGCTTCGGCACCAGGTGTGAAAAAAAAAAATCCCTCTAGAAGATGGGCATCCTCGTTATTGAATCCCAATCGTAAAAAATAAATTCTTGTTTTAAAATAGAAAAATAGCCTTTAAAAGAAAAAAGCCGAAGGTGATACACGCGCGCATCAATACCCCCCTCACATCTCAAACAGGTGTGTGTGTGTGTGTGTCCGGGAAGTGACCCAATGTCCAACGAAGCGTCGTTATACTTATTATTATTGCATCACGAAAAGAACCCCTTGTTTTCCTTAAAAAAAAAAAGTTTTCCTCGTCCGTCATCACCTCCCACCCATAACTCTTTTCGGTAGGTTATATAGTTAGCCAGGTAGCACGCTTAGATTAGAACGAACGACTTCCGCCCATCATCCACCACTTTCCCCAAGTTTTGTCCCGCCTCTTTGAAACTAGTCTACCTTTTTTTTTGTGTGTTTTTTTTTTTTTTCGAGCCGCAAAAAGAAAGAAACGGCCATTTAGCGACGTGCCCTGCGGTCCAGCAAAAAAAAAAAGAACGGGAACTTAACAGTATCTTGTATCCACCTTTTTTTTGTGTGTGCGGTTATGTTTTCTATCCGCAGGGCAATCACCTTGTCGTCTAACCGCAATTGCGTGATGTTTCCATTGCCAAGTCGTGCCAATAAATGTATTTTTAAATAATAAATTCAACACCTAGAAAAAGCTTAACAATCTGTCAATGGTGATGACAGGGTCTTCTCAGTTTCCGGTTTGTTTTATGTTTCGTATTGGAAAGATTGTTGGAAAAATCAGCCAAGCGAGAAATAGAGGGGAGCCCTTTTAAATGTTTAGAGATTGGCTGGGCAAACGTGAATGAGAAATAAAAGTGCGCAATATTTTCAGAATGAATCAGACACTTGTACTCGCTGACTTGTTAGTCTTGTTATAACGAAGCTCCGGTTTCCGTCGCTGCAGACGGATCAATCGTCTTAACTTGCATACGCAATTGCGCAATCGAACAAGTGAAAATGCACAGCACTTTTTGCCTCATTTATAAACGTCGTCATCGGAGATCCTAGCGTGTCGAAAAATGCCCCCAAAACGAAATCAGCTGATTTCGTTGTAATCATTTTGCATCACAAACGATTTCCAATACAGAAAACAAAAGGTATAGACTGGCAAATGGATAACAATTCATTGATTGGCACATCAGTTGGTCGTATATAAAGGCGAAAGAAAAAGGAATTGAACTACGCACGTTATATCTCATTGTTGTTACATCTTTCCAAGAATCGTCCCCGAATAAAACATTTCCTTCTTTCATTTGAAAGCTGATGACAAATCAATTGGGTGCCCAATGCGTTCATCATTTGTAATACCTAATAACGTATGCACATAGTTGTCTTAAAGCTCTTAGTATTTCTTGACGGACTTGAAAACAACGATCAAAAAATGAGCTCACGTTTCCTACCGACTATATATCTGATGTGATCCCCTTTAATTCAATTGTGAAAAAAGAGTGCGTGATCGATGCCAAAAAGTTTTGAAAAGGCTATTATGGACATAGACGGGGGTTCCGGTAATCCATTTAAAAAAAAAAAAAAGAGAAGAAGGTTGGTTGAAAATCTGCATGCGTGTCCTAGCACACTGTTTAATGCTGTCAAAGGTTTCCCAACTTTTCAGCCGCATCTTAACGCCCCGTCATGCCATTTAGGCAAAAAAAAAAAAAAAAAGAAAGAAAAAGGTTGACGTGCTTATACACAGACGGGAAATAAATCTCGTTTGGGCCCACTTCCGATCGACGATTATAATCAAATGAAACACTAGAAAAAAAAAAAATCTAAACACAAAATTCAACTGAGAAAAGGCATTGTATTGCATCGCGATATAATATATATATATATATATAATATATAAAAAAATGTATGTCTTTCCGATCCCGACACAAATACACGTTTCCTTCTTAGCACACAGCGGCACAATCATTTCTTTGTATACACACACACATACACACACGGATAAACAAAAATGTTGAATTTTCTTCTTGTTGCTGTATATCTTCAATTTCATGGCATATAGTCCAATTAGATTTTTTAAAAATAATAATAATAGACAAAATCAAAAACGAAAGAGGACACAAGATGATGATAATGAGCGCCTTTAATCAAAAATTAGGGGGAAAAAAAGACGTGGGGAAAAGGGCAGATCACGTGACTAGGAAGACTATACAAATCAAACCACTCCCGTTTTTTTTTTTTTCGTTCCAAGTCGTCATTTTGAAAACCGTCTACATGGAGGAGTTATACACAAGGAAAGAAGTTTTCCTTAATTTTTTTTTTTTTTTGATAATATGCACAAAATGTTACAATAAAAAACAATCCGCAATTATTCCGGATTCTTAAAGATGTATAGGAATTTTTTTGTCTTTTTTTTTGCAATAAAAATTTTTGTTTTTATCTTTAAACAAAACGTTGCGGCTGTTGTTGATGGTTCGAGAAGTGAAAATCCGGCTGCTGCGAGGGCGGCCGAGGAACTCCGTGATGGATCACCAGATGTTGTTGAGCAGCTTCCGGATGCTGATGCAAAGGCGGATATTGATAAGACCAACAGTCTGGGCGTTGCTGCGCGTGTTGCTGATGCGGATGGTGTTGATGATGGTGATGCAATTCCGCTGGATCTTGAACGCTGCTGTAAATGTGCTCGTGTCCGTGATCGATAGACATGTAGCTGTGCTCCAGTCGAGAGTAGCACTGTCCGGAGTAGACGGACGACATTTCGTCACCGTTCGGATCGTGATGGCCGTTGCGGCAGGCGTAAGCGGCCGTGTGCGGAGTGGACGTGTAGCGGCGTGGGATGTTCTGACCGTGTCCGTTGGCCACTTCCCAGTACAGTTCCGATTTGTTGTTGGCTTGTTTGTCCATCATGGCGTCCATCGGAAGCGGATGAGGCAGCGTCCGCTTTCGAGCTCAACAGCGTGTTGGTGGTAGCCGGACTGTTGGTCTGGTACCACAAGCCGTTGCCGGACGAGTGGATGTTGCGGATGTAATGCTGACGAGGGGTAGGATCCGGCAAGTAGTAGCGGATCTTGGGCCAGAAATTGCGTTCGCCCCAACGGATGAGAACGGAAGAACGGAGGAGGAGACTCAATTCCGGATCGGATTGATCGTCGGCCCACGGAGTGAGGAGAACAGCCACCAAATGGGCCCGCGGACGACGCAAGAATCCAGTCAAGGCAGTGCGCACTTCGGGTCGGGTCCACTCGGATTCGATGAACGACTGAGAAATGACCAAGACGATGCGGCGACTGGCAGCCAATCCCAAAGCGAGCGGATCTCCAGCCGAATTGTTGCTGCCATTGCCGCTTGCGGAATGAGTGGGGAAATCTCTGTGCTGAAGGCAGAGACGGAAAGAGGATCCAGCTTCGGCCGAGTGTTCCAATTCCGCTGCCAACACCTGCGACACGAACTGCTCGTCTTTCAGGCTGTAACTGACAAAAGCGTCAAACATCGACTCCTTGCGGCCGGAAGACGAAACGCAAGCGTCCAATTCTTCCGCTTTCGAATCGCAGAGGCGGATTCGATAGCGAGAAAAGATCCAAATGCGAACCGACTGGCGGTAGATGAGCACCAAGACGACGGCAACGACGCCCAGCAAAAAGAGGCAAATTCCGGCAGCCATGACGGGAACGTAATCCATGACGGAAGCGCCGCTGAAACGTGTCACGACGCTGATGGAAGGATTTGCCGAGCAGCTGCGATTAAACTCGTCGAAGCCAATCAACTGCTGGTCGCCCATCAGACAATGAAGTGAATCCGGATCGACCAGCTGCTGCGGATGGGCGGCCAGCCATTGCTGGAAGTCGGCCAAGAAGCGACACTCGCAACTCCACGGGTTCAAACCCAAAGACAGTTGATTGAGATGCGGGTTGACGCCCAACCGCCACAAGGGGAACGTCAGCAGTCGGTTGCCATCCAGCCGGAGGACTTGCAGAGAGCGGAGGTGGACAAAGGCCGTGTCGGAAATGAAACGGAGCTTGTTGTTTTGCAAGTAAAGTTCCCTCAGATGATCCAGCGGTTCGAACTCGGATCCGCGAATCTCTTCCAGTTCATTGTCGGCCAGCTGGAGCACCTGGAGCGCGCCGAGTCCGTGAAACGTGCGATTGCGCAACGTCTGAATCCGGCTTCCATTGAGGTAGAGCGTGCGTAGATTCTTGCGACCGATAAAGGCGTGGCTGGACAATTCAGTCAAGTTGTTGCCGTCCAGGTAGAGCTGAGTGGCATCCATGGGGATGCCTTCCGGCAAATCGTTGAGCGGACCGGCGGAAGCAGAGCAATCGACGATGTTGGACGACCACGTCGGATCGTGATAGCAATTGCATCCGGAAGGGCACGTCATCTCGCAATCGCACGCGTCAAAGTCGCAGCAATGGCACAGGGCAAAGCAGTGAGTTTGGTAGGAGCAGAGAAACTCTTCCGGACGGACATCCACCAGAGGTACGAGCGACGATTCACCAGCCGTCTCGTTCCGGCTGTCACGACGGAAGCTCAAACGGCACGTGATGTCGGCCGCATCGACCAGGCGCGGCTGCTGACGTGATGCGCTGCTCGGCTGGACCAGAAGCGGAAGCCACTCCAATCCGCAATCGCATTCCCACGGATTGTCCCCGAGAGAAATTTCGGGCAAGTCTCGATCGGCCGGCACTGGACTGAGCCACAGAGCAGCTGGATCGAGTGTTTGAAGTTTGTTCGAGTTGAGATCCACTCGCGAGAGATTGGCCTTCTTCAGAAAAGTGTTGGCGGCGATGCTGGATATCTTGTTGTCGTTGACAAAGAGCTGGACAACACTGTCCGGCACGCTGTCGGACGTCAAGTCCGACAGTTGGTTGAAACTGGCATCGATGGCTTGCAAATTGGCCAGCTGGATTTGGAAGTAATTGCCCAATTCAGCCAGAGCGTTCTGATGAATGTCCAGCCATTCGACGTTGGCCGGCAAGAAGGAGTAGTCAAAGAGCTGGATTCGATTGGCCGACACGTTCAGCCAGCGAAGATTGTGCAGGCCGGCGAATAGACCGTTGACGTCGGTAAGGCTGTTGCCGTCCAGCCGCAAGACTTGGAGGCCCGAAGTGCGATCAAATGTCCCGGCTTCCAACTGTTCCAGCTGATTGCCGGCCAAATTGAGAGCAACCAAATTACCCAATCCAGCAAAAGCTTCCTTGCTGACCGTGCGGATGTGATTGTCGGCCAGGTTGAGGCTGTAGAGTTGCTGCCAAGTGGAAGACAAATTGACGGCCCGGGTGATGCGATTGGAAGACAAGTCGAGTGACTTGAGCAGCGACAATTGACCAACAGCTTCCGGAATGGATTGCAAACTGTTACCGGAAAGGTCCAGATCGCGGAGACCGCTGCAATTGCGGAAGGCGTTCTCGCTGATGGAATGGATGCGATTCGAACCGACAGACAGAGAACTGAGGACAAAAAGTCCGCCCAGCAACCGATCGCTAATGATGCTGATCCTGTTGTTGGACAGATCCAGCGTGTGCAAGTTGAACAGCGGCAAAAACGCATCCGCATCGACCGATTCGATCAAATTCGAATCCAAACGGAGGACTTGAAGGCTGGCCAAGTCGCGGAACATGGTCGAATCGATGCGTGTGAGGGCGTTGTGGCCCAAATTCAAAACGACCAGACGTAAAAGTCCGGCAAACGTGTCGCGATGGATGGGACCCAAAGAGTTACGAGACAAGTCGAGCACCTGGAGTTGACTGAGTCCGGCGAAACTGCCCAGCGGCAAAACAGACAA
Source organism: Daphnia magna (assembly GCF_020631705.1). Taxonomy (NCBI): domain Eukaryota; kingdom Metazoa; phylum Arthropoda; class Branchiopoda; order Diplostraca; family Daphniidae; genus Daphnia; species Daphnia magna. The sequence continues at coordinate 1,153,496 of NC_059183.1, forward strand.
ACTGTTTTGATGGAGATCCAGTTCGCGAAGATCGTGACAATCGCGGAAGAGATCCGGTGGCAAAACAGACAGTTCGTTGCTGGATAAGTTCAACATGCGCAGCGATTCCAATCCAGCGAGCGACTGGTCAGCCAAATGAGTCAGTCCGTTGTGCTGCATGGAAAGCGAATGGAGTTTGCGAAGGGCTCGCAGCGCAAGCGGATGAAGTTCGGCAATGCCGTTCCAGCTCAGATCGAGTTCAGTGAGTTCTTGAAGACACTCTTCATCGGCGGAATTGAATCCGAGCGAAGCGACATCGTGGAGCCGGTTGGAAGACAGGTTCAATCCAGACAGGCTGGCCAGCGAGCAAAACAGGCCGTCTGGTGTTGAAATGAGGCTATTGTCGCTCAAATCGAGATATCTCAATTCTCGCATGCCGGCCAACGATTGGTCAGTGAGGGTGAGAGCCATGGCGGGCCAGTCAGTGTTGTGGGTGCGGATGGAGAGCCGTTTGAGTTCGGGAAGACTGGCCAACGAGCCGGGCTGGATGGCTCGCACTTTACACGAAGAGACGCTCAACTGCCTGAGGCGCGGCAATCGTTTGAGAATGTCTCGCTCCAGAGCCGATTCAAAAAAGAGAACGTCGCTGCATTCGATCCGTAGCGAAGTGGCCCGCTCCGGATGAGAAACTCGGGCCAGCTGAGATTCCCATTCAGCCGGCTGGAGCGTCCGCAATTGACAGCGAAGCGAAGATTCGTCATTGCTTTCATCGGCTGCTGGCTGTTGCCATTGGCAACTCGGCACCGACGAACAGTTGACCAGAGCGACAGTCACCAAAACAACGGCCATAATCGAAGACACTTTTGGATTCGACATTTTCGTTGATGTTCTTCTCTACGTGCGTTCACTTGCACACACGACACACACGAAGAAACGCAGACATACACACAACAAAAAACACGGGGGAGAAAAAAAGAAAATGTTCAAAAGTTTTCAAAGGGGAAACAAAAATGTGTTTTTTTTTTTTCTTGGATGGTTGGTCACCAAAACATGTTTGGACAGGTTTGCACTGTTGAGTTGCTGCTAAGCAACAAATAATCGGTGGATTTCACTTTAAGATTTCACAATGTTTCAAGTTTTTGTTTTTTTCTTGGAAATAGAGAACTCTGCGAGAAAACGCAAAAAGAGGACTTGTAAAATACAACAGAAGGTAAAATAGGATTTTGTTTCTAGAAAAATAGGCACGTCCGTTTCGAGGAGAGGACTGGCCACGACTGAACTGTCTAAGCGTTTGCAGTTGAACTAGACTCTTGTTCACACGGGTCCGCCAGAGGGACACCCAAGGTCGGGGTGGGTATGGAAGGGGGACCAGCTGTGTGGTTGTGGGCGGAGTTAAGTCACGAAGAAAAAGAAAAAAAAAAACGGCTGTGGACAAAAAAAAAATATTTTAGAAAGAAAAAGACTTTAAAACACCCCCCCTCCCTTTTTCTTAAAAAACTGAGGCACAAAAAAAAAGCCCCCCCTCCCTACCACATACCACGGAACTCCCTTATTCTACCCTAAATCAAATAGAAAACTAAAAGAATTGATTTTTTTTTAACAAGTAGAAAAGAGCACATTCCTCTTCTTTTCTTACTGTGATGGTATAGGGTGGGTAGGGTGGCTGGATGAAATTTCAATTTTAACTCCCGCCAACGACATCTAGTGTCCATTGTAGCCAAAATCTTAAAATAACTAAAATAAAAAATTCTAACGAAAAATGTTATGCCACAAAAAAAAAGAATTCAAAACAACAACAACAGAAAAATACAAAAAAAAATTTGTACTATAAATAAAAGACAACCGGAAATCTGTGTGAGCGGATATTATTGCACATCTGAAAGTCGCGAGGGTGTCTGCAACAACAGCCGGAGTGACTCGCACACTCATCGGCTTAAGTTTGGCGATTACGCCATTTTCACTGAGGGAAAAAAAAAAATTTACTTGGAAATAGGGAAGCTCATCGTAGGACTGAATTGTCCGTCATGTCGTCATCAACGGATCGTTATAATCCGGCACGAGCCAGCAGCCCAATGGAATTAATCAGAAAACAACACAACCCTCTAGTGAGCAGAGTTATACCCTGTGTACATATACCAAGGACACAGCGTCAATTGAATAAAAAAAAAAAAGAAATCATAATAATGAGATAACAGTGCTGTTACTTATGCACATACACACAAAAACCTATTCGCCGGAAAGAGATTATTGGCCAATGTTTTTCTATTTCGTGAAGGATTTTTGTTTAAAAAGAAATAATCCGTAAAAAATTTGGTTTAAAAAATAAAAATCTTGTCCTTGTCAGAGGTGACTAGGGAAATGGACTTGTGCTGCCTATTTTGACATCTATTTTGTTTACTTTTTTTCTTGGTAGGCACGCGCTCTGACGCTAATCAACTATCCCAATCCGTTACGTAAGATGGACGGCCTTTTAAAAGCTATTTTCTTCTTTTTTTATCTGATCACCCGAGAGACATCAAAAACGGAAAAGGATACAACTCGAACCTACAGGGCGTCCAATTCAATGATCCCATCATCTTTGTTTTGTTTCTTTTCTTTTAACTCCTACACTCAAATAAAAAGCCGATTAAAACTTGTCAGATTAGTTGTGCATCAGACTATCCACCTTTTTCTTTGTTTTTTTCATCTGAAATGTTATTCGTCGTCACGTCCGGTAGTCCGACAGCTTCTAAAAAAAAATGTTAAAAAAAGGAAAATATTTATTGATTTGCTTGTCTTGTTATTTATTCATAACATACGCTTTGTTTTCAGGAGGAAAAAAAAGAGGACAGCGGAATGTTATTGTCCCTTTTTCTGGAGGAATGCCTTTGAGAAATCGAAAAACAATTCGCGTCTGGTCGTGCGGATTGATTCGTTTTTTCTCTTCCGCTTTCCTACCTCTTGTGCGCATTGCGAGACTTGTCGCATCCTCTCGACAGCTGGATGACTTTTTCATTTGGGCGAGGACGAAACACCAATAAACAAGGGACAGACGTCGAACTGAAAAATATGAATAAAGGCACAATTGTGTCGTGAATTGAATCACACGAAAAAAGAAAAAAAAATTCAGTCAACCGGATATAAATAGCAAAGGGGGAGGGGGGGCAAAAAAAATGATGAAAGCAGAGCACGATTCCGGACCTCCACCCAATTTTGCGGGAAGCTGTCGTCTGACTGGAACTATTGCTTCCTATCCATCGAACCCGCATCGGACCTCATTCTGTTTGAATTACACAAGTCAGTGGAAAATAATGGCAATTTCATCATGTCGCTAGATGTCACCTACAAAGAAAGAGAGTAACACATTGAATAAAACGTAAGTAACAAAAAAAAAAGCCAAAGTAGAACTTGAAAAAAATATACCGATTCCGGCGGATGTCCGAGGCAGAATGACAGTTGCCCCGCTGCTCATCGTTACGGCCATTAGCTAATGAAGGCGTCCATGAAAGGCCAACTCTTGTGACCTGCACACATCAACTACGTACTTACACAGCAGTTAGTTGACATTAGAAAGCCAAGTTCTAAACAAGTTCAAAAGCTTCGAACTGCATATTCTCTCTGAACACCAATATGGTTAACGCTTAAAGGATTTGATGGCGTCACACAAAAAGAAAAGTTGCTGTAGAGAAACAGAACAAAGTGAATGTGACCATAGTTAACGAACTCACAAAAAAAAAAAAAAGGGCCATACGGTAAAGAGAAGATAATACGTCATGCGGACATGGATGCCGGAACGGAATTCCGGGCGACATGGCGGAAAGGAAAGAGTCCAATTAAAAATCAAAAGAGCCACACACACACACACACGCGCCAGATACCTATAATAACTTGTGTGTAATACCTTCTTAACTGGCCAAAGTATTTAACTGTAGATAATCTTTAATTAGGCTAACGACCTAAGTTACATAAATCGTAAGCTCAAAAAAGTGTTTTTTAATTGCAGAGTTAAAATAAATCCAAAGTTGCACGTGTGGGGCTTTTTTTCGTCCTGTCTTTTACAGATGAATTCACTTCTCGTTAGGGTCTCAACACTTTCGTTTTTGGACATGTCGAATTGTCAAGCTCGTTATTCGAGATTATAGTCTGCTATCCGGGAGCAACGAGGTGTGCACAAGTATGAACCGGTTTTCTTATATTCCATTCCCTAACTATGTAAACAAGAATTTCCCATTATCAACTAATCCTCATTTTTTTTGTTTTTCTTTTGTTTCTTAACTCTCACAACATTTACTTTTTTTTTTCTTAAATTGAAACCTTGGAAAAATCCGACAGATATTCGTCTTTTTTTTCTCGTCCAATTATTTCCAGAGTTCCATACTAATTCGATTTACAATTGAGACATGTCTGAATCATTAGATACACGAAACATGTCGAGGACTGTATCGTTTTTCAAAATCTCGTAATACCTATTCAACTCATAATCTATTAGACCTATATTATAATTACGTACCGAAATGGAGGCCGTGAATCTCGAACTTAGTCGAACAAAAGTAAAGTTGTTGAGATAGGGGATGACGTCATTCTCGTGAGTCTCTCGTTACACACTTGTTTAACCATCAGGATCTCATTTACGAAAACTCAGCAAAATTTCCTTCTCGTTTAGTAGAAACAGCAGTCGTGCATGCACGCCCCGGGCGAGAAAATGGACACCATTTTTTTTTCTTTTTCTCTGACAACTGCGCAATTTTTCTTTTTTCTCTTTTTCACAAGACAAACATTTGTTTTCCCTTTCCCTTTTAGTATCGGGCAAAGAAGAAAAGAAAAATATGTCGCCGGAAGTGAGGATTAACTAGTCCAGTCCCTTATTTTTTCAAACACATTTTCTTTTTTTGCAACAAGTTAACAATGCTCCCAAGGCTAATTTTTCTCTCTCGTTGTTTTCTTGTCCATCCTCCCCAAAATTCTCTGAACGTGTGCCATCCGGTGGCCAATGAAAAACATGAGCTCTAATTTAACCTTGGTTACTAAGTCAATGTGCAACAGACAAAAAGCCAAAAGGTTTTTCGAAGAGGCAAAAAATCGAAAATGGTGAAGTACAAGGTTGTGACATTGCTCCATAATCTTTTATGTTTCCATTTCATTTGTTTAATAATTCTGTTTGACTCAGCAAAGGGTACTAACAGACTTAACTGTGTAATACAATCACATTGATGTACGGTAATTCGAGTTTTAAAATATAAAAAAAAAAATGAAATCAAATGGAAAAGAAAAAAGTAGACTTGGCACAGTAAACAGCAACTATCGTCCCAGTACTATCTGCTTTGATTACCGATTAGGCCGTTCTCGAATTTCGTGTGCGTCGCCGTCGTGATGTGTTACTTGAACTGATTTTGGCTCGCAAGGCCGAACACTACTCATTTTACCATTTCAAAGAAACTGCAACGAAAATGTGAGACAAAACTGAAACACTTTCTTGTTCGTGATGTTTTGTTCGACTGTCGTTACGTCGCTTAGAGGCATTTCTTTGAATAAACAAGCAAGAAAAATCAAGATGTATTGACAGAAATAAATGAAAGTATTGCCCACTACAATAATTACAATAGGTGAGGCGAAAATCTCCAACAAACGGCCACGCCATTTTGCTTTTTTGTATTCATCAAGGTTGATAGCCTTTGGGCGCCATTTTCTTGTTCACCTGCCCAACCGTCTGTAATACTTTTGGCAGCTCTCTCGGCCGGACAAACAATCTAATGAATAAAGCTTGCAGCTAAAAAAAAAAAAAAAAAACAGGTAACTCTTTGTTTTTCGTAGCTTCTGGTTAGAAAAAAATAAAGTTCAGTGTTTTTTTTGCCTGTGATGATGAATTGTTGTTTGACTTCATCACGTCGTCACCTCTCTTGACCATATACGCAGATCGTTACCTTGACGAAAAGAAAACAACCAATTTTCTTTGGAGATAAAAGTTAAATCACATTTTCTTCTATCGTTTGGAAAGTATGACAGATTCGATTCGGAGTTCCAGTTTAATCATTAAACACACGATTACCAATTGTTTCAACAAAAACAGAAAAAATTCGGACACTTTAGAAAAAATTGTTGGCATATCTCTTTATACGGACGTTTTATTTCACAGTCCAAACACGAAGGGGAAGAAGAAAAAAAAAGAAAACCAATGGCGGCGGTTGGCGGTGGCGGTTTCTTCGGTGGTGAATTAAAAAATAAAGAATTTCGGCTTTTTATTATTTTCCGCCCTTCAAGATTTTTATTTGTGTTATCCCTTCTGTGCCTATCTTTGCCCTGATTGATGAGGCCACAACATTTTTTTTCTTTCTTCGATGATGACGACTTTTATACGCCAATGGAGTCTCGGAAGCAACCGCTGTTTTTTTAATGAGGTCGCCCCGTGTGTCTTTTTTTTTTAAGAAGCCGAATCATTGGCTGCCATCCATCTCGTCATTGAATCCATGTCCGCTGGCCCGATACGTCAACGTCAATAGACACAACAACATGGAAGAGTATATAGGCACGCCGATATATATTGATGTAAATAAATATCTCTTTTTTTTTTTCTTTTTGCTGTGTGTGTGTGTGTGGATGGGACGTTGTTGGGGGGGTTATGCTAATCAGGTATGCATCATCCATCACCAGTGGTGCGCCATCAACCGTAAACATTGAACAGCTCTATACGGAAAATATTAAAGAGAAAAGAAAAAACAAAAAAGAAAAGTAAAAACAAAAATCAACCTTAAAAGACCAATCCTATTTTCTTTTAAAGAGACATTTTCTCGAGAAAAAGGAAGTATGTTGAAATTCCCTGAATCATCGATTTTTTATTGTGTCAAATTGTATACTCTATCAAATGCAATAATTGAACAGTAGCTACTGGATTTACGCCTACAAGAGCTGGCATAATCGCTTGACTGAATTCTGTCTCGGTTTACCACCTGTCAAATCAATTAAAACTAAAGTTTCTTCTTTTTTTTTTTCATCATAAATCGAAATTTGATACTAGAAAGAAAAAAAAGAGATGGTGTGAACCGAACAAATTTAATTGCTCCATCATAATAAAACGAAAAAAAAAAATAATAATAGGCATTAATAGACGACAAGTTTTTCAGGGTGTAGTTGATATACCTGGCCGGATCGAATATTTTCTCAATAATGCGATGGGGAGAAAATGATAACCAAATTTGAATACGCATGTAAAAAAACAAAAAAAAAAAAAAACAAGAAATGAAGGAATATGCACCAAACACGGCCATCAAGCGCGGGGAAAGAAGATTGGTCGAGACAAGAACAACAACAAAATCAAGAGACGAAAAATGAGTTGGACAACCAAGAGACGTTGACTGTGAAAAATAAAAGTATATATAAGGAGCTTCTTTGCTCACTCGTTGCTGTAGAAATGTTTCTCATCCTTTTGGTAGGTTCTTTTCTTTTCCACATCCAAGTCACGCTCACCACGTCACGGTCCATTATACGTCGGGCCACTCGAGCGGAATCGTGCCTTCAAGGCTGGCAAAGACCAACATTTTTTTTTATTTTCTATTTGATTCAGTAAATATATACGCCTAAATCTAACAAGACTTGCGTGACAAAATCATCCCCCACTGCTTTTCTTGGTTATTCATTCAAGAAAATAGAACGACCACAAAATGAAGATTGAATAAAATGACTAAATTACACCACATTTGCCCTTTTTTTTTCTCTCATTTCGCATTTCACGCTGTTCTATTCTTGTTTCACTTTTCACACCTTGTCAAATAAGGAATTCCGGAAGAAGATATTTAACGAACGTGTTTTGAATAATCCTCGAGCTTTGCGCGCCCACACATTTCAATGTAAACGTTAATTCTATTTTACGAATAAAATGCGGTCAGCACACTGTGGGGGGGGAGAAAAGGGTAGTAAATAATGGATCGGTAGACTATGTGTGCACGTTCCAGTCGCAGCTCCGGTGTCCCTCCTCCATTACCCGTCGTTCGTTTGTTTTCTTTTCGTCCCTCGTGATATCCTTCTCTTTACATATGCGACAGATGCAGTCGACAATAAGAAGTTGCTCCCATTTCTTTCGATAACAAATCGTTTTTTGTATTTTTTTTTCCTACTTATTCTTTTACTTAACAAACACATCCACTATAACAAAGTTATCCTCTCTCCTTAATGGAAATCAAGTTGATTAATCTAGTTTTTCGGATTCTCTCTTTTTTGTTTTTGTTTTTTAAAGACTGATGGTTCTAAGCGACAACCGACTTTCCCCGCAAAAAACCGTGAGCAAAGGGACGTGTCCCGATTGGGTTCTCTACGTTAATTACGAACGAGTGAGGATCTGAAAGAAGAGAACGCAGACAAAAGAGAAGGAGGGGACGAATAAAAGATGACACGCCAAGGCGGCCAAGCTGAAGGAGCTAAAAGAATAAGATTTAAAAGAAAAAAAGATGGGAAACGGACAAGTCGAGTGGTTCGTTACTGATCAAACGACCAGCGGCCTCTCTTGATGAACGTCGGCGTGACACACACACACACACACCAGGTCTATGCCAAATAAAAACAAGGCGAATCAAAAGAAATTTCTTTAAAAAAAAAAATGATGAATATGAAAAGAGACTTTTGATGATATTTATCTTTCGTTGAATATTATTTCTTTTCATGTGTCTCTCTCTTTTTTTCTATTGTGCCAGACGACAAATGAAACACAAATAATCGCGATGCTTGTCATCAAACGGGGACGTATATACACGCTCATATTGCTGTATAGGACAAACTTGAAGACGTCGCAAGTTCATCCAGTATACGAACACACTTAGCGTGGACGACTGGATGACACCAAGAGTCAAGTATAGCCAATCAGAATAGGCAAAATCTTTTTTAAGACGCAAAAAAGTATTTTTTTTTCCTCATCATTATTTTGCTTCGTGTCCCCTATTGTTCCGTTTTTTTTTTTTTTTTTAATTGTTAATAACTTTTCGTGTAATCAGCAAAAGAAATAAAATGATGGAGAGCGCGGGAACGTGGACCGTGACTCGTTCCCTTCGATTATTGATCAAGTTCACGAAAACCGGTCAGCTTTCATTCCAACCATGTGATTGAATAACAGTCATTTTTTTTTTTAAGCATGTCTTCAACCAAACGATGACCGTTGCCCAGTTATTGCTGCTGTTCTATTGGATCAGTTCCGAATTCCGCACCGTCTCTTATAGGTTTTCCCAAAGTGGATATCGATCCCTAAGTGAGGGAGAGAGAGAGAGAAAAAACAAAGTCATTCGATACAATTTCGGGTGCCGGGACAAATAATCTCTTCTTTCGTCTTTATGTTTTAGTCGCTAATTGAAAAAAAGAACGTTCATATCATCGTTTTTTTTTTTCGTTTTGTTTTATGTACGTCTTTTTCCTACCATCTTATAGACGTTTATCCCACACATTTCTATATCCCTTTCTTCCAAGTTCCCCTTTCAGTCGTGAGCATCACGCGTCTTGTTATATTGCTCCAGCTCAGTCATCACTTTGGTTCTAATCAGTCTAATTAGTTTTCCACGCCCCACACACACACACACACACACACAGACAGACAGACGTAAGAGCCCAAAGACGCTACCGCGGACTTCTGTTTCCCATCGTACGCCAGCTGCTATTAAATACGTTGATGCTTGTACAGCCGACTATGCGCTAATGGCCGACATATTCATTTCTTTCAAAAACAAATGACTATCATAGATTTGTATAACTACCTCGCCCGCATTTTTATAATTCGAAAGAATTTTTAAAAGCTCGTCCGTAAGTTGGCTGTTGTTGAAAACGCGCATAGATGCCCCGAGGCGTTTGCGAACGCTACACAATCAAATCTCAAAGTTGAAGCACCCAAACGCAACTGTAACGGCGAGAATATTCGTGGAATTGTGACTCACAATTATTCAAATGTCTTTTTGTTCGATTTTCGTGCATTCGTGAACGAGCGATTGTGTGGCTCTCTGGACACATTTCTCAACGCACACAGCACAAGTATAGACGCAAGAATTGCGCTTGCCCTATAAGGCACACACACACACACACACACACACGTGATTTCCGAGAAAGAGAAAAAAAGTTTTTCTTCTCTTCTTCCCGATCTGACAGTCAATATACGCAACTGTTTTCGAACGCTTTTCAAACTTGGGAAACTTTCCGGGAGCTGTCCCGTTCGATATATCCTGTTACACTTGTATATGTATATTTATTTATTCGATGCGCCGTGTAGTTGTTGTGCATCAGTCAAGGGAATTCGTTGCCATGTTCCGTGAAATGTTGGAACTCGCGTAACGGTACATTGCCAAACGTTATATCAAACTTCAGTCTGATGTGTGTTTGTTCGGACAAACAAATGATGCCTATCCCAATATTATGCAAACGCAACATCTTTTCGTGTCCTTTTTTTTTTTTTTTTTAATAAATTCCTGCATCATTAGAAATCAGAGTCTATACATATTATTTTCAGAGAATAGTATTTAAAAAGAAATGGATGGGATCAAATCAAAAAAGGGACATTTTTGGACAACTTTTGATCCTTTCCCTCGGACGTCTAGACTTTTGTTGTTTGCATAGCAACTCAAGACGTCAGAGAGAGTGAGCAGCTAGAGCTGGAATGACAAGTCAAAAAGGAATAGGTCGGAGAGATGTAGTAGCAAACGACAGAAACAAGCAAAAGGACTGAGGGTGAATAAATAAAAGAAAACACAGAAATCGATAATTCACCAGTGTGGATCTTTCATATCGCCTCCTCTCTTCATAGTTCATCCCTCAATCGTTTATTTTCCAAGTTCTCGATAGCATTCCAAAAACATAAACTAAAAAAAAAATATATATTTTTTTATATTTTTAGTTCATCTTGTTTTTGTTTTTTCCCCCCCAAAGTTTTCTGACGCAAAGGGAAGTCGAGAAATTCTCTCTCCGGATTGAGATCCATTTCCTGGATATATCTATATAGGCAAACGTATCCCATACTACTACTACAGATAGAGAAAAACATTGCTATATACAATAGACCCCTTCTGTGCGGATATATAGCCTGAAGGCTGCTCTCTTTTTCAAGCGATGCGGATTAAATATACATAGCGGGGTCACATCCGCCAAAAACAAGTCCTTCCGGCGTAAACACTTCTTCTTTTTTTTTTTTCTTTTGGGGGCTAACCATTTTTCGCCCATGGTATATACACACAGATGAGGATGGCGGTTTCCGTCCGGTAACTGGCAAACATATATATATATACGGTATCTATACGCAATATATACATCACTAAAGAAGACAACACACTTTTGTCTAGACCGACGAAAAACAAAAACAAAACAAAAAAACATGGCAAAACATATATCCTCGTTTTGAAAGGACACGTGTATATCGATATGATCTGTCGCAGGGTTTCTCAGTGTAGCGGAGAAAATGCTGGAACTTGTACAATGTCCCTCCTAGCGTATCATCGTAACATATCGACGACAAACAAATAAGAAAAACATGCATTAAGTATTTCCTTTTTTTTGTTCTATATCCGACATGTCCGGCACATATCCGATCTCGCATAAACTGCGCACACATATACAACACACAGCACCAGTAGATCTATATATACACGCTTTTATGTGAGGTATAATTTAATCCAATCATAAAGTACACCATTAATCCCACCCCTCAAGTATGCCATCCAATCTTCTCTCCCCTCTCTAAAAAGAAGAAGAAAAAAAAAAAAGCCACGAGACATAAAATGATGTCACAAGTTGACAGATCAAGAAAGGGTGTGGCCAGCACAGTCATCTTTCGAATTCCTAATATTTTCGGATGGCCCATAAAGAATAACACTACTTGCATAGATTACCCGCCTTTTTATTTTCGTATCCTATAAAACTAAACCACATTTATTAGATAAACAGGAAGACTCTGACCCAAATGTTTAACACACGACAGCCAGTGTCCGTCTTCATCGTTCTGGAACATTTTGGAGGCCAATAAATCCCCCCATTTTTTTTTTTTAGCAAATGTGAATTAGCCTTTTTGTTTTTTCATCAGGGCGTTCATTGCAATGCCACGTGAAAGCCGTTCTCTTTTGTCCGATACAAACACACACGTCCCTTTAAAAAAATAAAATAAAAAACTGGGATGAAAAAAGAAAAGAAATTACATCCGATGGCTTTTGATGTCTACCCTCTATAGCAATTCTTCTTTAATGGCTGTCGTTATATCCCCCCCCCCTTACTATATTATAGGCTATAGATATCTCTCTATCTATACAAGTGTGTAGATGTCGTTTGTATGGATGTCACTTTTTTTTTTCTTTCTAGCCGTGCTCCATAAATGCGGAACTGTTGGATAGTAACTTTTCGCTTGACTTGATTTTTTCAAGTGATTTCTTTTTTTTTCAGAGGCAGCACTATATCGCTCATTTGGCAGCTAGATATGCGCTACATTGGGCGATCTCTCACGCTCCAGTTCAATTGCTTGCCAGCATTTGAAAACTGCACGGATCAAAGTCCATTTTCACTTTATTTTTTATCCCTTGATTTCCTTACGCCAGACATCAAGATCTTCTTCTTTTTAGTTTGAGCTATTTAAGAAGATGGCGATCCCCCAAAAAAGTAGGTTAACCTACAGCGTGACAGCACGCGACCGAATGTATAAAAAGACATGAAATAGCGATGCGGAATCATGATGGTCGATGCTCTTTTCTTTTTCTTTTTTTTGTCCCGCTATAGTCTCTACAAAACGACCACTAGATCCTTGTCAGTTGATTGGATAGCTTGGCCCAACTTGAGAGAGATCCCGACTCCAAGCGAAAAAAAAAGTAAAATCTAACAAAAAAAAATAAAAGAGCTGGAAGATTAGACGATGTTTGGAGCTCGCGGGAAAAAAAAAGGCTCAACCTCGAGGCTGACATTCACGAAATTGGAGAGCTTGGGTAGCGGCAGTTATTTAGGATTAAATTGTGACAACTAGATGGGGAAAAATGACGTCATTCCTTCCGCTTCCACTCATCCGCGGCTATACCAAACCACGCTACATTATACAATATCATCATCTTTTCCCTCCTTTTTTCCATGTCTATACATTTATTCTTTTTTTTTTTCGTACTGTATTATTCTTTATCCCCTCCTCACTTCATCCGACATCCATTACCATCACTCAAAACCCAAAAACTGTTTGACTTTGTTTTCATTGTTGTTTTTTCTTTTTTCTTTGAAAAATAAAAATTGGAATTGAACTCGCTTTTAAATTATTCTTGAATTCCATGCATTTCTTCGCATTACGCTCAACAACAAATCTCATTTTCTCACAACCAATTAAATAAATTTCTCTATTGATTCAAGTCTTCTTGTAAACGAGCTCCCACAAACATACCGAAAAAATGATTCTATAATGGCACTCTGTCCAATTAGTATATATATATATACTAAACAGACGTAGTGTTCCAGCAAATAGCCGTTATGTCTATATCCAACATTCATTTTTGTATTTGATTTAGAAGCACACGGACGATAGTTAAACACAACCTTCTTTCACGAAGACACAATGCCTCTTTCTGTACTACTAGCCGCACCGGCTTTCCACGTCCAATGTTCCCACTTCAATGTGAACGCATGATTGCATCACTAGCTATTAATGCGTTCTCTCTCTCTCTCTCTCTGTGTGTTCTCCATTTTCCATGTTTCCACCAAGTGCACAGACAAGGAGGGGGCATCCCTCTTCATGTCTCCCCCACTTGAAAAAAAGCTGCTAACAATATATATATACTGTGCGTATGTGTCCGTGCAGATGTACGGAATTGCTGCTCTGTTGTGGTGTATATATGTATATATACGTGTATATTATATTCTCTGGGTTTGTTGTTGTTTGCTGTGATATGACTGAAGCCCCAAAGCCCCCAAACCATCGAGCTCTGGTAAATACAGAAGTAATAACAGCAATTGTATATAGCCAATCTGGGTCATTGTGTGTAGTCCACATTGTCGGGATTTTGGTACGTGCGTGTGTGCAAACTAACAATTTTTTATCAAAGTTGAAGTAAGTCGTTTTTGTAAAGATTGCTTTGTTTAAAATGTATCGTAACCGGGTTATGTGATGTCTGTGCGGGAGGTTATGAAAAGCGACGAAAGACATAAGCCTCCGAATATGTTTTGAGAGACTCATTCGAAGTGTCAATTAGTGTTTCAAACGCTCGTCTACATTTTCGATCCTTACACATTTTTTAATTACTTTTTTGAAATGTAGAAACTTCGTAATGCACTGACAAGTCAGACGTTCCCATCATCATTTGTAATTCAAAGTTAATAATTTTTTTTCTTCCGACCGACAAGGACAGCCAAGCGTTTAGGAAACCCATCCATTTGTCATCACATTATTCCACTAGATGACGCAAAACGCTTGCGTTCCAAATAATAATAAAAAAAGAAGAAAAGAAATGTGTGTTCAAACAGACGAAGAACGCCTTTAACGACAGAGTTATTAGTCTAACAGACGTGGTTTAGCGTGCGCTAGTCGTCAATATCCGAAATTCAAACCGTAGCGCGTACAAGCGAACAAAAAGTCCGCTCTATACATCACGTAACTGCACTACGTCGTGAGAACCTGGGCACGGGAAATTTCACTTCTTTTTCATATTGCGTGTACCGCCGTTCGTTCTTCCGCAAAGGGTAGCGTGCGGATGCTTTTGTCGTCCATCTTGTACCGTACAAGCGACGAGGGATGGGGAGGGAGGATATATAGAAACACAGCACTTGAGAGTTGATCCCCCCTCCCCACCAACGATGGATGGGGCGGATGAACCAGGCATGTACACTAAATCCTTAAAAATAAAAAAGACTATGGAATAATATATTGCCAGGGTCTATAGAAAGAGGAAAGAAAAAATAGTTCTTCCGGATGGATAGCCTCGATCCGTAGCGCTAATAACACAAGTCCTTATGTCTGTCTCTATTACGCAATAGAGACGATAGAAAATTCTCGTTTCTATCGAAAATGAATTTTAATGATTCTACTTCACCCATAGCATCGTTGATAAATGATAATAAATGATTATATTACGCAACTAGTTTAACACAATAAAAAAAAAAAAAAACAGTAAAGTCTCAATCGCTTATTGTGTATACGCTGCGCGGATCGGATATCAACGCAAAAAATGATCGCGCAGTCTGAAAGGATCGACGTCCGAACACGTCAGCCGTCGTCAGCGGCTCTAGATTACACACACTGCCACTGTATTTATAGCGAAAAAGTTGTGTTTCTTTAGCCCTTGCACGATGGCCAAATAGCGTGCAAGCTGACCAGTCATCATCTCTATTCCCAGTATACAATCCAGTGAAAGAAAAAGAATTGCAAAAGAATAAAAAATAAGTCTATTCAACTGGCCGTCTATCAGCATCAGATTTGTTTCAATCGAATTTGACTGACCTCTACCTTTATATTGTCCTGTTGGAAAATAAACAAATTTTGTTTTTTTGCTATCAAATTGTCGTACCGCCTCAATGATGCTGTCCCATCGTCATGCAATCCCCCGTCCTTTTTTTTTTTTTAAAGTCGTTACATCTCCTTTTTACACAACGTTGTACACAACACGTCACTATATCAAGTCTATATCCACCGGCCAACAGCAAATAAATTCAAACGCAAAATAAAGAACGGATACACGTTCTGGAAAATAAAAGGGTATTAAAATAAATGTAATAGACTTTTGAAAGGGAAGAAAAAAAATCCCATCAAAAGAAGAAACACAAACAAAAAGAACGTGCTGGAATCTGATGTTCAATCCGCAAAGGGAAAAAAAAAAAATGTTTCCCTCCTTCGATCGAAAGAGGAGCTTCAAAGGCTCACGAAAATGTCTCGTTTTCTTTTGTTTTCTTCTCTTATTTAAAAATGTAAATAAATGTCCCCATGTCGTCAATGCCGGACGGGCAAACTATAAAATAAGGATATATTTTTTTTTGGGGGGTTGAGGGGAGAAAAAAGTGGAAACGCACTAAACATAACGACGGCCCTTTGTTTTTCAAGAGGCCACCCCTTCGGCTGGCCCCAGTTTGACGCTGGCCATGCGCATATAATTTGTATAACTGACGGGGTATATATTTAACAAGGGTAGATACGACAATTCAAACCTCTGATTTTGAATCAGCTAAAGGAAGAATATAAGTCGTTGCGTGTGTCTGGGGGCGGGGGGGGGTTAGAGGTTGTTGAAGTGGTTGGATTAAAAAGTGCGCAAGAGTAAAAAAATAAATAAATAAGAATCGAATGTTTCGCCACTCGAAAAAGAGTCACGTGTCGCTAGTCACGTGTCCTAATTAAAAAGCAGCAAAGATTTCATGTGGGCCCAATCTACTTGATAATCAAAATGCGCATGAAAAAAAAATTCGAAAGTTAAACTGAAGATGAAAAAGTTGGTTCGATGACGTAAAGAAAAAGCGCGGTTTGATCTCCCGTAATGACTAAAGGCTATTGTTAAAACAGAATAAAGTATACCTGTTATGTGTACTGGGAGACCTGAAGGAGTCTTGTTATTACGCCCACCTCCCTCCTCCTTTTTTTCTTCTTCCCCAGCTACCGTTCGATATGACGTGATTAGCCTCGTTACACGTCGCCTACAGTTGGTACGTGAAAGGCTCGTAGTCTACCGACCACTTATCGAAGAGTATAACAAATACGTAACCTTTTTTGAACTTATCATCAATCTAGTGGCTTTGTTATAAACGTGATACCTCAAGTTTATATTGCGTTTTTTTTTCTAAACTAGTACAATGAAGAAAAGATGTAAAGAGAAATGTCTCTATTAACTGAGTGATGCTCACGAATGTCAAATGTTTTAATTTTAGCGTACACGATAAATGGCTGAATTTTGAAACAATGCGATGTACATAAGCCTGGCTTACACAATTCAACCAGCCAAACGAGAATTTGCATGCAAAATTCAACAAATGTCTATGATATTGCTGTATAGAGAAAGACTATTAAAAAGCATCAACATTACTTTGAAATGGATAATAGTTCCCAGAGATCGGTGATAAAAGTTTTGGAACGAGCGGCTGAACGGCGCGTCATAGACACTTTATCCACACAAACGAAAAGTTTTCTTTTCCCCTTTGGATAAAGCGTTGGTCTTTTTGTGTGTGTGTGTGTGTGGGGCTATTACCTCATCAAAATAACTTCTTCTCACGATTTAAAAAAAAAAGGGAATAAACAGCCAAATGGGAAGGAACGTGCTGCAAGCGTTCGGGAACTTTCATCCGGAATGCATATATTTATTCACACACACACACACACACTGTACACACACATAGGCTGTATACATCGACTCTCTCTCTCTCTTTCTGTTGAATTCATGTGTGCCTCAAGTCATCTGACTAAGTGCTGCCGGGACATATATAAAGAAGGTTCTCTCTTTTTGCCCCACGTCTTCCCTCAGAATCTGGACCAGCTGTGCACTCTTCTCTATAATATTCTATATGCATATCTGCCTTGTATTTCTTAAACAGTGTGTTTACCCCTCTAAAGAAAACAACATGAAAGTCAACATTTTAATTCCATTGATTCGCGTTATTGACATTTAAACATAACACGTAGCGAAGGAAATCATTTTAATTGTGCGTCACTCTATATGACGTTGCCGTGTACGGACGCCGAGCAAAGTCAATTTTCTTTATGGATTTTACAATCGACCCCGGACTGAAATAAACCCGTTTTCGTGCGGCACGAGCCCCAAACTCGGCAGCGATAGGCATCAGCATATAGTAGTCATCGCTGTACGTTACGACTTGATGGATCGCATCGAAACTTTTCATTTTTTTTTTTCTTTTTTTCTTTCAAGCTTTAGCCATTGCCCGTCAGATCTTTTATTCGAATCAATCAATTTTCCTTGTTGATTTCAGCCATATCTTTACCCGCAAATGTGTACACAACAACCTTATAAAAAAAAAGCATTCGGCTTCCGTGTTTCAATGGACACACACGTCAACAACATTCCCAGCTTTTAACGCGTTGAATGTTGATAGAAAAATGAGGCACCAGCAAGAGCACACTCTGAAAAACTATAAAAAGAGGGGGAAAAAAACAAAACACGATATCGATTTCGGAATCGTGAAAATGAACTGATCCGCAACGCCACCGAGAGAGGGGAGTGTCAATACGGGGACGCATCACACTGCGCCTATACGGTAGTACACAGCTGTCGAATCAAGTCAAATAAAGAGATAGAGAGAATATACAAAAGAGGAGGCCATGGACAAAAAAGAAAGAAAAAAAAAGAACGAAGAAATAAATAATGAATCGATGGATTGAAGAGGATGTGCTGGGAGGGCTACACAGGCAAAAGGAGGGAGGAAAAAAAAAAGCGATTCAATAGCCTATCGC
Source organism: Daphnia magna (assembly GCF_020631705.1). Taxonomy (NCBI): domain Eukaryota; kingdom Metazoa; phylum Arthropoda; class Branchiopoda; order Diplostraca; family Daphniidae; genus Daphnia; species Daphnia magna. The sequence continues at coordinate 1,171,809 of NC_059183.1, forward strand.
CACGTTCCATCAGCTTCTTCTTCTTCTCAATCGTCTTTGCACTTTGAAAGAGAAGGTGGGGGCGGGGATGTGGCACAAGAGTAGATATAGGGAGGGATTTGGGATATATTCAGAGAGGATCGACCGATTGAATCACATCGTCGGCTGCACACTCCAAGCTTCTTCTTTTTCCTTCTTTCTTCTTTTCTTCTACTTCCTCTCTACATCCATCAGCTGATCACTTGATGGATAAATCCATCCGCACCCACCCCACCGCGGATCCAACACGGGTCGTGATGCAACATCGTATACACGCACAATCGGCTGCTTTCTCTCTCTCTATAGTGAGCTAGAGCTGCTTTGTATATGTGTACAACTTTCTTCCCCAGTTAGTTGTGTGTGATGTCTCTCCACTTTTCGACTTATTCAATCGACACGTTGGGGAGGGTTGTAAAAAAAAAAAAAAAAGGGAGGCGACACATTCTTCTCTTTTGATTCGGAGTGTCGCGCCGATTGATCAAAGCAAGCCGCCAGGGCGTCCATCTACACATGGGGAAGGAAAAAAATAAATAAAAAGGGATGTATCCCCCCCCCCTCCTACTTCTGATTTTCTTCACTTGGTCGGACACCCCGTGCAGCACTTGAATCTATTGACTCAATTCACGATCGAATTGATGGTGACAACTGTGTGTATGAATATATTTCTACGACTCAGCAGATTAAATACAAGAGCGAGAATAGAAAGAAGACCAAGTGCGTCGGTACTCTTTGTATGCATAATGATTGAAACGATTACAATAGAAGAAGAAGATTTGAATTCATTTTTGCTATGGTCGGTCCTTTCGCTTAGAAACTGGACCATTTTTATCCTGATTTTTTAAAGTGATCTTATTCAGCCCATCAGCAAAATTGAACGTCTCAAGTATCGGCATGTCCCCATTATCACGTATTTTTCTAAATTATAAGCTATGATAAAAGGAAATTGTCAATTTTGTGGGGAACCGAAGAGGCTTTGATCAATTGACTTGTATTTGCTGAGGGGTGGGGGGTGGGTAGAGTTTCTAATGGGAGCCTTCAAACTTTTGAAATCAATCGACCAATTTGCTTGTATGGAATATGGTGCAACAAATTAGGGAGACACCTGCGATGGAAGGAAATCAAATGCAAACGAAAACGTCAGGAGCAGTAAAAAGAAAATATGTTTAGTTTTATGAAGGATAAGTTAACAAGATTTACGGGAGCAATATATAGAGTTAATTGATAACTTACGGCGCAAAAGTTTCAGGATGTCGAAGAGGAAAAAAGAAATCGGCTTCATGTTTAATCGACGCATGCCATAGCCAGCGCAAACATTAATTTTCTTATTAAACGAAATGCTTTATTTTTTTTCTTTATTTTTCGAAGGGACGGATTTTTTTTTTCCAGATCCCGCTTGTAAATCAATGTCATTTCGTGGAGAGCCGCAGGGTAATGTATTATGTAGGAGAAAGGTTCCATGAATCTTGTCTTCCTCTCTCGACTACTCTCTTCTGTTAGCCTATATTTCCTATGTTGATTGGCATGTTCACCTTATACGGATCTATTGGTTTTCCATTGGTTTTTTTTTTTTTTTTCTTTCTTCCCTCCTAAAACACACAAACAGATGGGCATAAGTTGACGGTTGCTTCCATCAATTCTCCGGCATCCACCTGATCCCCCCTCCTTTTTTTTTCTTTCTAAATAAATGTATACCAACCTGTCAGTGATGACCATACACCTGATCAAATATGCAAAAGGGATTTGGACTAAATTCAAATGTTTTTCTTTTTCCCCTTTCCCTTGTGTTTCTTTTCCAGTGTATGTTTGTTTTTATGTAGTTGTGTGTGCGTTTATGCCTTTGATCCCTTGTATTCACTGTCATGAAAACGTTCCCGAATCGTGATTTTATGTCCGCGTTTTTTATGTGGCAAGTTGAAGTGGGAACGGCAGTGCTCTTTTCTCGTCTTCTTTTGTCACGTCAATCGTGATTTAAAATGACAATATAAAAACAACCCGTCAATGTGGTGCTACCGAAGAAGCTGATGTAAAGGAAGATTGAAGCAAACACATCATCGAGCGTTTATTTCTTCTATTGAAGGACAGCCAAGGCAAACAAAATCAGCCGTAGCGGATCGTTCAAAAGTCCTGAGATTGGAATAAATAGATGGAAAAAGAACCTCACACGCCATCTAGTATTCATTTTGTGAACCATTTCAGTTCTGTTAGCTTGCCGGCTAATTACAGATTTTCAGTTCGAAAAACGAAATGCATTCAATGAAGAACGACAAGAAGAAGGAAAACCCATATATTTACGGGTGATTTAGCTACTATTTTCTTATCTATATAACTGGTACCAACTAATGTTTAATTGTTTATTCGCAATGCATTTTAAAAACAAAATCCTTTTGGATTTTCGGTCTCATTTATGAAACTGGCAACAACCTTCAGTAACGAAGCTTTACGAACGCACCGTTCCCGTCTGCTATTCCTCTACCTTTCAGCTTCCACGTTAAAAATGTCGACGGCTGAAGAATTTCCGACTGTGACTACTGGACAGCCTCATTTGGCGAAACAGGATCTATCTAAATTAGTAAGAAAAGGAAAATGTTATGTTCTGTTTGATTGGGAAACACCAAAAGTGACCGGCGAACGATCGCTGTTTGATGATTGGTTACCCGGCTTCGGGTGTTGTGGTTGCATCAGCAAATGTGTGTTTTCACTTTTATGCTAATAACTACTTTTTCAATTATAGGATGTTTCCAAATTAAATGCACTTTCTCCAGAAGTCATTAGTCGACAGGCCACCATCAATATTGGTAAGAAAAGCATTTCAAATCTGTAAAATAAGCTCCCTACCCTAAAATGTCATACTTTTTCATCCAGGCACAATTGGTCATGTAGCCCATGGAAAATCAACAGTGGTCAAGGCCTTGTCAGGTGTACAGACTGTGCGCTTCAAAAATGAGTTGGAACGTAATATCACCATCAAATTGGGTTATGCCAACGCCAAGATCTTCAAATGTGACAATGAAAAATGCCTAAGGCCTCTTTGTTACATGTCAGGAAGTTCTTCAAAGGTATTACTTGATGATATGCTATTCAGTCATTTGCCAGTAATCTGAAAAGTAACTTTTGCCAGGATGACTCTTTCATGGGGCCGCTAGGGAAATTCAAGTTAGTAAGACATGTGTCCTTTGTGGATTGCCCTGGCCACGACATTCTCATGGCCACCATGTTGAACGGTGCTGCCGTCATGGACGCGGCTCTTCTTCTCATAGGTGATTGCTTGATTGTCAATCCATTCTTCTCAACTGTCTAATCAAAGGAACTTACTTTAGCTGGAAATGAATCCTGCCCGCAGCCCCAAACTTCAGAGCACTTAGCTGCTATTGAAATTATGAAGCTCAAGCACATTTTGATCCTCCAAAACAAAATTGACTTGGTAAAGGAGAGCCAAGCCAAGGATCAGTATGAACAAATTCTTAAGTTCGTTCAAGGTATGGTAACCGGTTGTAGTTTAAACGGTATTTGAACCGTGACATCAGAGATTTTATTTCGTAGGCACCGTGGCCGAAGGCGCTCCCGTTATCCCAATCTCGGCTCAGCTTAAATACAACATAGAGGTGATCTGCGAGTACGTCGTTAACAAGATTCCCATTCCGTTGCGCGATTTTACTGCGGAACCCCGACTGATTATTATCCGTTCGTTCGATGTCAATAAACCTGGTTGCGAAGTAGACGACCTTAAAGGAGGAGTAGCTGGAGGCAGTATTTTGAAGGGAGTTCTCAAGGTAAACCACAAAAATTTAGCAATGAAAGAATATCACTTGATGTATCAAAACCCACTGTCGTGAAGGTGGGACAAGAAATTGAAGTGCGGCCGGGCCTGGTATCGAAAGATTCCGAGGGAAAATTGACGTGCAATCCCATCTTTTCCCGAATTGTTTCTTTATACGCTGAGCAAAATGAATTAATGTACGCCGTTCCCGGAGGGTTGATTGGTCAGTTATATGGCTTCATACAGTTAATTATTTGATTAGTTGTCATATAATTTCTCTTTCCAGGTGTTGGTACTATGATTGACCCAACGTTGAGTCGAGCCGATCGAATGGTCGGACAAGTTCTTGGGTCTATCAATGCCCTGCCAGAGATCTTTACCGAGCTTGAGATATCCTATTTCTTACTTCGTCGCTTGCTGGGTGTTAGGACTGAAGGAGATAAGAAAGGCGCTAAGGTCCAAAAACTTTCTAAAAACGAAGTTCTGATGGTCAACATTGGTTCTTTATCAACTGGTGGTCGTGTTTTGGCTGTGAAGGCCGATTTGGCCAAAATTAGCTTGACGAATCCTGTTTGTACTGATGTAGGAGAGAAAATTGCTCTTAGCCGCCGTGTCGAGAAACATTGGAGGTGATTGTCTTGCCTGTGATTTAGGTTAACCGCGTCCTAACTCTGTAATTATTATATATTTTTTTTTTTTTGCACTAAGGTTGATTGGATGGGGTCAGATCCGTCGTGGAGTTACCATCGCAGCCGAGAAAAAATGAAACAGAAAAAGCGAAATCCCCACCAACTCGCCAGCAACTTTATTTTTTTTTCAATTATTATTTGAAGGAATAATGGGATATTTGACCACTGAGGATCCGTGTTTAATACACGTCCCGAAAAATTTGATTTTCTGAAAGTAGTTTTTAAATCTCATCAAGAGATGGATGTATTCGAAAACAAAATTCGACTGGCGTAGCCCAGCTACACCAAGCCAACAAACGTTATATTAAGTGAATAACATCAAGAAGCTCGGCAGATGTTCATGGAATCAGTCTCAGTTACCCTCCAGCCTGGAATACTCTGGAACAACTATTCAAACAATAGCGAATCCGGACTCAGGGTGAGCTTTGTAGTTGACGACGCGGAATTTTCCAGATGGATCGTAGTATCCATAACGTCCGTGAATAACACCGGAGTTGTCACGTTCCTCAATGCGGAAAGTGCGGTCAGCTCTAGAAAAGCAAAATCAAATTGAGGTAAATATTTTCCTTTTTATTTGGGAATTTAATTTTCTTCAAGCACCTACCCTTTGCCAGTGTCGTAACCGAAACGGTAGCTGTTGGGTCCCTGTTGACCTGCGATGGAGAATTGAACGCGACCGTCTTTCACCCCCTGTAATAAAGGCGTATATTACAGTTTAGTTTCCACGTTCTATAAAGATGTTGCCAGCAGGTAACAGACCTGATCACTGTTGTAGGAAGCAGCGTTGTTTTGCACTCCTTGTTCGAATTTAAGATGTCCGTCGTCGTAGGTGCCTGCATCGTATCCGTTGTTATCGTAGGCGTTGCTGGCTTCGGCGACGTACTTCTCGGCCACGGGTCTAATGGGGCTGATAGGTTTGCGTTTCTGCTGGAAACCTGGTCTGGCAAAGTTCTGTTGGGGGGAAGACTCACGGTCCTGGGCATCTGGACCTAAAGGCGTGTATTCGCTGGTTTGTTTGGGTTTGGCGGAAAGGTATTCGGGCTGAAGAGGTTCAGATTGGCGGTTGCGGAACGGTTGAGCTGCGGTGACCGCGTTCTTCCTACGCAGGTTGCGTCTTTCAGGGAAAGATCCACTGGACTCAGCCGGGAAACTTACAGACAAACCCACCAGGCACAACAGTGCAATCTGCAAGTTAGTATTAAAAAACAGAAACCAAGTCCGTTAGTTTTATTGCACATGACAGACTAAACTGCAGAACGGCCTAGTTTCGCACCGTAAAAAAAAAAGGTAATTATTCCTTGTTGGAGTTCACATACGGCATGTTCTAAATAAGAAACATGTGTTTCATCTATTGACCTAAATGTAATAATCATTTCTTCTTTTTTTTCTTCAAAACATTTTCAGAGCAACACTTAAAACAATTGATCCCTTTCATTTTTGCTAGACAGAAGTACAGGTACAAAATTGAAATATTTACCACAATTGAAACCTTCATATTCCTAGAAATGGTAAGAACTGGTAGATGAAATTGGCTGAAATGGAGTACACTACACTCGCTTTGAGAATGCTGTTGAGAATGATATTGGATCCACCGTGCAGGCACATTTATACATCCATTCCTTCATAACTCCGCCCCCACCCTCACTAGACCATCCTTTGGTTTTCACTCTAGACGTCACGGCCGCCAAAGGTGTTTTTATTTTTCGTTTTTCTTTCTTCGCTTCTTCTTTTTCTTTTTCTTTTTTCTTCCTCTATTTTCTTCCTCCATCTGGCTACCTGGTGACGGTCCAGTGGTCAGGAATCTCTTATGGTCAACCGACACATACACGCACATCTATGAGAACAAAGACTGGGGCATACAGTAAAACGATCAGTAAGAGAATGAAAAAAATAGAAATGCTTCCTAAAAACTAGAGATCGGTGTCTGCTGTGTTCTCTTTCTTCGCTCGTTTTAATTATTTTTCCTTGGGCTAGAAGAACGCGTGTAATCACATCGTCGAAGAGAAAGTACAGCCCGTTTGTAAAATAGGATGGACAACATTTGGTAATGCAATGCCTGTATACTCCAACTGCATTTACTCGCTTCATTTAACAAAACGATGCCCTAATAAAGTGCGGAGAAAACTGTGGAATCCTTTTAAGGCCGTTGACAAGTCTCCGTAGGGGGCTTTTCTTCATTTCACTCGCAATAATCATTTAACTAACAAAAGAATGGAAAATCCCCCCGCAAAATTTGCATCGTTTATCGAAGATAGCGCGTGGGAGGTTTCTGCTACTGAAACGGCCTATCAATTGAAACGATTTCTATTGTAGAAAACATTGGGCTAATTTTAGATGAGAGAAAAATAAAATCTTTCCTGACTTTCTCTTTATAATGTAATAGCATCTATTGGATGAAGGTTTAACATCAGCAGTAGCAGCTGCTACATCCAAGTTCGACTAATTTTTTCCAGGGTAGTTCACTAGACTGATTTCTTTCTATCTCTTCCTCAAGTTGTGCCACCAGTAGTTTATTAAATTGCCTTACCCCAAATCAAATGTATGCTACCGTCTGACCAGATATAAGCGATCCAGGCTACCTGGCTAATGTGCACCTGGTAGTCCATGTGTTCTTTCATGTTGGCATTTAACCATAATAACATTTAAACTTTTACTTTTCCCAGATTTCCTTTATACTTTACGCATTTAAGGGTACTGGAACTGTAAGCAGAAGAAACGACCCAATATCATCAACAAACATAAAGCCTTTGGCTTGCCCCTTAAGCCAGGTACAGCATATGTGCACTGCACATTGCATTATCATCAAACGAGTTAAAAGCGATTGCCGTTACAGTAAACAGTCAGCGACTTTCACTAGTGCAACGAATCCACGTCATGCAGAGGCAGCCTCAAAAGATTAGCAGATGCCATCTTTCACCGTCGAAAGAATTCTGGAAACCAAGTGGTTTCAGTGGCGATTGGCTGTTGATGGAACATGTACATGTGCGTCAGCAGCGGTCAGCAGTATCGTCAGCTGGACCGAAGAAAAGCGGGACGGGCTCTGCGGCTATATACCACCCTGCAGTCTTATTGGAGAAAGTCGTTTTTCTTTCCTTCCTCTTCTCTTTCTGTCTTTTTCTTTTTTACAACTTTTTGATTAATCTTGGACGTGTGTGTCTCCAGGAAGAAGATCCAATTAAGGGCGCTTGCGGGAGCAATTCGACCTTGTTTTCCCTAGCACGTCATCCATTCTGGCCTTCTTCCTGCTGCCACTGCAATTACCGGTAAATAATAAGCGTCCCACTAACAATATTTATCATTTTTAAAACTGTCGCTTGTTGTTATGCGTCGTCAAGCAATTTGATGACGAAACTCATCAAATATCTTGCTGATCTTTATCTTAAGGTGTGATGAGGCCCGATAGTGAATCGGTGATCCTTCGGGGACCGAAAAGCTAGTGCGACCTGATTCGTTGTTGAAGCGTGTGACACCATTTAGGACACATAAAGGGATACAGAATGTGTTGGGATATTTTTTCCTCCTCGGCAAAGTCAATGGAAGAAAAATATTTCCTCCTTTGTTTTCGGTTTGTTGGACATCCGTCTTCTAGCACAAGCTTTCTTTCTTTCTACGTTCTTTCACTTTGAACGTAAGGGCAATGCATGAGACCAACAGATTTGAGCACAGGTATTACGTCTGACAAAGCAGAGCGTATCCAGTTGCCAATGATCATTCGCATTCATTTGATTTCCTTTCAATCTGCTGGTCTGCGTGCATTGTAATCGAGCATTTGAAACTAACTATGTGAGAATCTTTCCGATAAGGAGCCGTTCAACTGTATCAAAGTGTCCTTCGGGTTTTCTCCTATCACGAAGAACGGTAGTTTTTGTTCAGAAGAGAAATCAATCGAAACAAACGACTTTTAAAGACGTCACGCTCAAATAACAACCAAAAATTGGACTTTTTGTGTGAACGTTTGATTACAGTCTGTTAGAAAGAAACTTTATTCACTAACGTTTAGGATCAGATGTTCGGTAAAGCGTGTTTTCTCTAACCATTTCTCATTTCATTTTTCTCAACTCTTATGAGGTGAGACATTATGGACGGATCGCCAATGTGGCTTTATTTGTACATTGACGTTCCTTCCAAGCAAATAGGCTCCATCCTTCTCAAATCTCAATGTCGAATTTCACGAAACCACCTGCCAAGTCATTGAACTACTTTATTGGAATACAGAATCCAGAATTCGACACTCGACGGCTAGTGCGTAACATAACATTGCAATATCACCGCAAACGTGAAAACGTGCATTATGCGTACATGCAACCATTGATATGGCCTAATGAACTAAAAGTGTCTGGACATTTTGAAGTAAAAAAAAAAAGTGCAACCCGGAAACGAGGTCTCATCAAGTGTCTGTTAGTCAAGTGTACACCTGGCTTGGGATATCATACAACCCTCGAGCACAAACTCAGGCAGAATAACAGGTGGACAAATCGCCGCCCGGGTTATTAACGGTGAATTTTCACCCGTCCTTTTACTTTGTGTCAGTTGGTAACTATCTAGGCCGACGCGAATATTCATCTTCTCGCTTATCAATTTATACGATCCAGTTCACCCGTCCAATTTCGGCTGCTGATCCATAACTTCTCAATTGGACCTTAATATCCCTTTTTCTTTTTCCGCTTTTCAATTGGCAGTTTGGAGCTTATAACAAAATAGTTTACGTGCCGTTAAACTTGGGTTTTCCAGAAAAATCCAACATTCAGGTGAGAGCCAAACCCTTTATTTTTTTTTCCTTTCATTCTGAACTATTATATTTGCACTTTTTTGTGTTTGGTTTTGCGGGACCCTTTAAGAGTTAACTTGAACAAGTGGCGTTGTGTAACAGTACACATATGCAGAAAGCAGATGGCCAAGTTTGAGTGATTCATGGCCGACTTACCTAGAAATGGTCGATCGGTCAGATAATCGGCTTTGCCCGTTTAGCTGTTCTTTTTTGGTTTGTTCTATTTTTTTTGTGCCGCCATTAAAACGCTCCTCAGAACGTTTTTTGTTGCTCAAAGATTGTTTTCCTTGCAGCCGTTTTACAAATATCTAGACGCACTTGCGGTCGTCGCTAAGATTACGCAATTGTTTACATTTATCAGGAGGTAAATACTTGATGTGGGCCATATTCTTATTTTCCGTCCAAAAAAAGGCAATCGTAAAAATTTAGTGAAATGGAGTATGAAACAAAAGCTTATGCTGTACGTTTTGCACGGGAAGTTGCTGTTGAAAAAGTTCCATGCACCCACGTTAACCGTGCTCCGTCACTGTACAACAATTCGTGGAGGACGAACGACCAGATTAAAGAACGTTGTCGTGTTGGCTGGTGCCAAATTGTCTGTGTTTTGCTGTTTCCATTTTCCTTGTTCCGACAAAACAACGGAGTGAAACATAAAACATTTTTAATGGAACACTTGTAAACAAAGAAAGATTCCGGCAATATTCTGAAAATACTGTTAGTGTACAGCTATGTCGAACCAAATACAAGATCATCTTTCCAAAAATATTAAAGTTTTCTTTCCTCTCATCAATGTTATCAAGTCATTTGCTATTCACAACTGCAATGTTCCTTCCAGCTGGACTACCGGAGTGATCTTGGTGTGTTGTTGTTTTTTGTGCAATTATTCATAACAGCCCCTGATACAAAATAATAGTATGACAATCACAGGTGTCTAAATGGCATGGTTCTTTATTGTTAAGCATAGAGTTGGATAATCAGAAAAATTCTGGGGATATCATGATTTCTTCCAACAATCGTTCTTCAATCTTGGTAAATAATTCTTGGTTGCTTTCTGAAATGTTGAAGCTAACAAAAACAGGTTTTTTACATCTCTTGGATAGGCGACTAGCAAGTGTAGAAGATGTAAGAGATGATGCATCGCCTAATATCTTGACAGTAGTAGGTGATTTTTCATAAGAAGTGCTCATTGCTAGCGCAAAATCTTTGAAGGCTGGTTCACTTTCCATGCCAATCCACAGTACAAGCTGATCTGTTAATTTCAATGCTTGAAAACAAACATTTTTGTCCAAGATTTTCCCGGAGAATTGATGAATTCCAACTGGAGACATTGAATTTGCTGTCGAGGGTATACTAACTAATGCAGTTAAACTTGTCTCAGTTTAAACAATTATAAATTTTTTCAGTCCTTTCAGGTCGATGAATATCGTCTGATACATAGACGAATTTCCATTTCTATCCTACTGAACATCTCATGCAGTAGCTATCCAGTGTATAGGTGGCAGCACAGAGCCAGCATATAGTAATGGCGCTGTAATTCAACTGTTAAGTTTTCGTCTGCTTGGAATTAAAGCAGCCGCATCATGTCTTTATGCAGGTCTGCGGTGTACTGTACACTGTACAGCTCTGCTTCACGTGTGTTCCAGTACACACACGTTTTATTAGGAAAGAATTATTTTTAATCGATTTTTATCATTTTAAAGCAATAATACGGATAAAAATACGCAGTTTGACTGTTTGTGTCGTTTACAATCAAACAAGTTAGCACTCGAACTCAGTGGTAGGATTTTAAAATTTTACAAACGCGTTGAAGAATGGGGGAAGCGAAAAAAGATATGTACGTGGATTTAGAGAAATTGTTGCAGCCAATTAAAGCTGTCGAGGTAATAAAAAAAAACTTTTCATTGTGAAACTATGAACAATGTTCCTTCAATAATTTTTGAATTTAGGAAAAATGGAAGTTGGTACCAGCATTTCTCAAAACAAAGGGGCTGGTAAAACAACATATTGATTCCTACAACTACTTTATCAACACTGATATTAAGAAGATTGTCAAAGCCAATGAAAAAGTTGTAAGCCATGCAGACCAAACATTCTACATAAAGTATTTGGATATACATGTGGGAAAGCCAGATTCAATAGAAGATATGAATCATGTAAATTTCCTTAGTTTTATGCAATAATGACTATGGATTTCATAGAATATTTTTTGCTATACCTAGTCTCGATTGACAACACCACATGAATGCAGATTGCGAGATATGACATACTCTGCACCAGTTACTGTGGACATTGAATACACCAGAGGACAACAGAGAATTGTACGGAATGGAATTCCAATTGGAAGGATGCCTATTATGCTTAGGAGCTCAAATTGTGCATTGGCTGGTATTTCACCTGCTGAGATGGCCAAAAAGAATGAATGCCCTTATGACTGTGGGGGCTATTTTATTGTTCGTGGGAATGAAAAAGTATGTAGCCATATTGCTTCAAAGTTGCAAAGTTGCATTTATTAAAGGAACTTTGTTTCCTAGGTGATTTTAATTCAGGAACAAATGTCAAAAAATCGCATGATTGTCGAAGAGGACAGAAAAGGCAATATGTCCTGTCAAGTCACCAGTAGCACACACGGAACAAAGACTCGTACAAACGTCGTTGTAAACAAAGGCAAATACTACTTGAAACAAAATAGTTTCCAAGATGTAAGGATGTTATGTTAATATTACTCAAACTAGGCAATATTTAATTTATTCATTGGGATCAACTTGAAGGATATACCAGTCGCCGTAGTGTTTAAAGCAATGGGCATCGTGTCAGACCAAGAAATAGTACAAATGATCGGTACGGATGACCGTGTGATGACATCTTTTGCACCTTCCCTGGAAGAGTGCGTACGCGCCTCCATTTTCACTCAACAGCAGGCCTTACGGTACAGTTATGAGGAGTGATTCGGGCAATAAGTAAAATCTCAATTCGTTTTTTAAAATCAGACATTTGGGCAACAAATTGCGCCAAAAACGTTTCTTCGGAGGGCCAAAGAAGACAGCCACAGAAGAGGCTAGAGAAACACTTGCCACAACTATACTTGCCCATGTTCCGGTAAATTCGTGTTGTTCATACAACTTGGGCCTTTCCTTTAATTCCATGTTATAGGTGGAAAACTTCAATTTCAAAGCGAAAGCTATGTATCTAGCTTTGATGATTCGACGGGTCATACAAGCTGAAAATGATCCAAGCTCCGTTGATGATCGTGATTATTATGGTAACAAGCGTTTAGAATTAGCGGGATCGCTACTGTCGCTTCTGTTCGAGGATTTGTTCAAGCGGATGAATTTCGAGTTGAAACAAATTGCTGATAAGAATATTCCAAAGATTAAAGCGGCCCAGTTCGATGTTATCAAACATATTCGAACAGATCACATCACCATGGGGTTAGAAAATGCTATTTCTACGGTAAAAATCGTGGCTACATGAAGTTTTTTTTTTGGGGGAAGTAAAACATTCCGGTTTTCTTAGGGAAACTGGACTATCAAACGCTTCCGGATGGATAGGCAAGGTGTCACGCAAATGCTCTGTCGCTTGTCGTATATTTCCGGACTTGGAATGATGACTCGCGTCAATTCTCAATTTGAAAAAACACGCAAGGTATCGGGGCCCCGCTCTCTACAGCCTTCGCAGTGGGGTAAGAAGCTGTATTTTTCCTTAATACTTTGCTTTATTTTATTTTATTTTATTTGTAATAAATTTTCAGGTATGCTTTGTCCGTCAGACACACCAGAAGGCGAGGTAAAATGTTTTCATTTTCCTTTATCTTTCACCACGCCTAACTTTCCAGAAGCCAATAATCAATTTTAGTTCTTTGTTGTTGTTTTGTTTTATGTTTTTTTTTTTTTTTTGTACTTAATAGGGATGTGGTCTCGTAAAAAATTTGGCACTGATGACTCACATCACGACCGAAGCAGAAGAAGAACCAATCATCCGGATTGCACAGAATATGGGGGTGGAAGATATCAATCTGTTTAGTGGCGAGGAAATCAGCGACCCGAACGTTTACACAGTCTTTCTTAATGGTTTCTGCTCTTTTCCTTTTCCTTTTGCGTTAACATTCTAATTTAAAAGTGAATTGTAGGTAACATTCTCGGACTCGTTAAAAACTACCAGCGCCTGATCCGCTACTTTAAATTGGCGAGGCGTCATGGCTACATCAATGCATTCGTTTCCATTTACCCGCACTTTCAAACTCGTTCCGTTTACATCAGTTGTGATGGTGGTCGTTTGTGCCGGTCAGTGTCCTGATTTAATCTTTGAACTGCACTATTCTAAATTAAACTTATGCTTTTAGGCCTTACATAATAGTACGGAAAGGAAAACCAGCCGTAACCGAAAAACATATGCAAGAGCTGGCGGATAGCTTTCGCACATTCGAAGATTTTATTTACGATGGATTGATTGAGTACTTGGATGTCAATGAGGAAAATGACAGCAACATTGCAGTTTACGAGTCCGATATCACTGACGAGTCCACCCACCTGGAAATCGAACCATTCACCTTGCTAGGCGTCTGTGCTGGGTTAATCCCATATCCCCATCACAACCAAAGTCCCCGAAACACATATCAGTGTGCTATGGGTAAACAGGCGATGGGAACTATTGCTTGTAACCAACGTAATCGGATTGATACGCTTCTTTATAACTTGGTTTATCCACACAAACCAATGGTAAAGACGCGAACAATTGAACTAATAAATTTTGAGAACCTTCCTGCCGGACAAAACGCAATGGTAGCAGTCATGAGCTATTCTGGTTTCGATATTGAAGACGCCACCGTTTTAAATAAAGCCTCCCTTGATAGAGGTAATATTGTCCGTATAAAAAAGTTATTTTCTTCTATTGATCTACATTTACTTTTATGCTTTAGGTTATGGGCGCTGTCTCGTTTACAAGAACGCCAAATGTGCTTTGAAGCGATACAACAACCAGAGCTCTGACCGCGTAAATGGTCCCATGATTGATGCAATAACGAAAAAACCTATTTGGAAACACGAAATTCTAGACGCCGATGGCTTTGCAAGCGTTGGTCAACCGGTTCAACCTAAACAGGTACTTAACCGAAAATTCGTCGAATTCTAATCCATAAATAATATTTTAAATTTTGTCAGATATTAATTAACAAAGCAATGCCAACTGCCCCTGTGGTCGCTGTTACGCCAGGAGCACCAGCAGCCGTCCCCCTGCCCGAATATCGTGACGTTCCCATCACGTACTCTCATTAATGTTTTAGCATCACCAAGGCGTATTTTTAATTGTCAGTTATTGCTTTCAGTTATAAGGGTGCAATTCCATCATACGTGGAAAAAGTTATGTTCTCATCCAACGCTGAAGAGGCACACATAATCAAAATCCAGTTACGACAAACCCGGCGTCCTGAAATCGGAGACAAATTTAGCAGTCGCCATGGTCAGAAAGGAGTCACTGGTAATTTTCTTCGTGTATTGTTCTTCCATGTCACTGTTAAGCTTTCCCTATATTTGCAGCGCTCATTGCTGAACAAGAAGATCTACCGTTTACGGAACTAGGAATTTGCCCCGATGTCATTATGAATCCCCATGGATTTCCATCTCGTATGACTGTCGGTAAGCTGATCGAACTACTAGCTGGAAAAGCCGGTGTGTTAGAGGGAAAGTTTCATTATGGCACAGCGTTCGGAGGGTCCAAGGTAACATTTAGCTATTGATTTAAGTTCTTTAAGACACTATTCTTTAATTTAATAATTATTTTCTAGGTCCAAGATGTTAGTGAGGAGTTGATTAAACACGGATTCAACTACCAAGGCAAAGAGTGTATGACGTCCGGCACAACGGGCGAACAGCTTACTGCCTATATTTATTTCGGGCCGGTAATTAGGCGACATAAATGATTTCTCCGCTATGCATTTTAAATGTGGATGCTTGCCTGATCTAGGTGTACTATCAAAAGTTGAAGCACATGGTGATGGACAAGATGCACGCACGATCACGTGGACCAAGAGCTGTTCTTACGCGACAGCCAACAGAAGGTCGAGCGCGCGATGGTGGCTTACGTCTCGGTGAGATGGAAAGGGACTGTCTGATTGCATATGGCTCAAGGTTCGATATAATTTGTAGATTCAAGTGACTGAAACTTCTTTAAGTTATTCTAGTAGCTAAAGATTTTCTATTAATTTAAAGCATGTTGATTTTGGAGCGGCTAATGATATCCAGTGACGCATTTGATGTCGATGTGTGCAATCAATGTGGCCTGATGGGGTATTTTGGATGGTGTCATTATTGCAAATCAAGCGGATCGGTTTCTTCCATCCGTATTCCGTATGCGTGCAAACTGCTATTCCAAGAACTTCAGGCCATGAACATAGCTCCACGTCTTAAATTGGATAAATATTTTGACTGATTATGTGATATCTCAGACTCTGTTGAACGTTACCTCGGTCAAATTTTACTATAATATTGTATGATTTTAAAGGTCCTTTGCATGGATTTTTACTTGCGAGCAGAAAGGTTAAGAACATGAAGAAAGTTGTAAAAAAAAAGAAACAAAGTGTCCATTTATGCCTTTCTTGTATGTATTTAAAATCTAGGAAGAAAAAATTATCTCATGCCTCTTTAAAAGTCGGTTGGGGAAAATTGAGCTCTTTTTCGACGAGTTCAGCCACATCTAGCAGCGTTTCATCGTCAAAATGAGGCGCCATCAGTTGAATACTTAGCGGTAAATTTCGCTTCGACATTCTAACGGGCAGACTCAAGGCTGGTATTCCAGCCATGTTTGCAGGTTGCGTGCAGTAGTCCTGGTCTGCAGATTGGGCGCGAGAATCCTTTTGGTTGAATTCCGAAAACAAAGGTGCATCCGACAAAGTTACGGGCGTCAATAATAAATCGACACCCGTACTCCATAATTTAACGTAATCTTCGTATATCAATCTGCGGAGCTTCAGGGCCTGAACAAAGTACTTGTCATAGTTCCTATTCAAAGAGAAAGGACGAAGGTAAAAACATCACAATGGCACGTAAAGAAAAATAAAAACTACTAACTCTTTTAACAAAAAATAGTTTCCGGCCAAAATTCGCCCACGCACAATTTGATTCAAAGCCTGTGATCGGGTGGCCGCGTAAAGGCTCTCCGTGCTATTCAAGGTTTTTACCGGTCGCACGATAGCCATATCGCAATCCGTCGTAACGTGCCATATTTGACGCCACTTCACAAGGGTTTAGCACAGAATAGCAGGCAATTGAATACGATGTGTGAGGAAGAGATACCTAGTAAGTAAACTGGGCATAATCCGTTCAGAGAATAAAAACACTCTGGTTTTAGCTTACTTGGACAACTCGAATCCCGCAGTTTTCCAATAGGTCCATGACATCCCTCCAAGCTGTATGATAAAGATGATTTATTCGATATCAATCGAAAAGCAGGAGAAATGTCGAACAGAATTCGATAGCACACAGCAAATATTAAATATTACTGATTATACACAAGAATGACTAGAGAAGACTTGGTGTTTTTCAGCAAATTTACCGTCAGAGACTTCAGAAGATAATCCAGGGCAATGAAACTCCTTCGGGATCCCCACGCACAATTTACTAAGTTTAGCAGAAGTTCTTTTCAGTTTACTCTTATTCAAGGGGCGCTGAAGTGTAGTGGAATCTTTGGGATCCCAACCTTTTATAATGTCTAATTTTGTAAAAATAGTGAGTCTGTGAAAGTGTTTAAGATCGCCAAGTTTAATTGGCAAAGGCATTTGCAGAACATACCAAAAGCTGATCGACAATCGCCCACGGTCCGCGCTAGAATTCCCGGAACGTCCATGGAATTTACCAAAGGAATCAGGCCGTATCTGGAAAGGGAGCCATAACTTGGTTTGAATCCCACGACACCACAATAGCTTGCGGGGTTACGAACAGAACCTCCTGTATCTGATCCTAGAGCACTGAGTACAGTTTGCCAATGTATAATCTTTACAATCACATTTTAAAATTGTCAGTTTGCTCACACTGTGCATGACCCAGAAGCAACTGCAACAGCACTACCACCTGAGCTACCACCAGCAATAAAAAAGTCATCTGGTGGAGAACTGAAAGATTCTTTAAAATTGGTATTCACTTTCTGGATGACATGAGATCCCCATATATTTCTGGTAGGTCCAAAGATGCTTTCTGTTGTTCCTGATCTAGAACACATTTATTATTTAATTTCAAGAAATTTTATTAGAAAATAATAAACAAGTTTTCCAACCCCATTCCAAATTCATCCATGTTTGTCTTCCCCATTAATATAGCTCCGGAATCAAGTAGTCTTTGAACAACAGTAGCATTGTAGGTAGGAATAAAGTTTTCCAACATTCTTGAGGCACATGTAGTTTTTATGTTCTTGGTACAAAAATTATCTTTGACAGCTATTGGAATCCCTTCAATGGGTCTGGGTATCCCTAAAATCATTGTTGATCAATAGCTCGAAATACATCAATCCGGGAATTCGTTATTTTCTATTATATTCTACCTTTCAGATATCTCTGAGCAGATTCTTCTAGCTGTATTTGACTGATTTTATTTGTTACTGTTATGTAGGCATTCAGGCTTTTGATCATTTGGACACGATTCAGACACTGTACATACAGTTCTTGCACCGAGCATCCCCCATTTTTTAATTGCTGCAACATTTTGGGAGATGTTTTATTTATTTATTTTCTCGTGCTTAAACTATTTTGCCTGCTTTCTGCACCCAGCAGACGACTCAGCCAAATTTTGAATTTGCTTCGGACCGCTAGATGGATAGATGCCCTTGCTTACGGCTTGTAAGTTCATGTGGCAAGTGCTGCCAAGTGCCAACTGCCAAGTCTCAATCTGTCATTAAGACAAGATAAACGTTGTTATTATCTGAAATACTCTGTTCTAAATCAATGTTTATCTTAATTTATTTTCAAAACGATAGATGATAAAATAGTTTTATAACATTTTCGTTTGTATACGAAATATGAAGAAAATAAATTGTAGTTTAATCAATTTCCGTTAGGCTTCCTAAGTCTAGTGTGTCTGTGTAGTTTCTCGTTTCTGTGCAGAATAAATTCAACGACTAGGCCTATTGGTTCTGTTTTGTTTTCTATTCAGATTCACGTGCGTTTGTTATGGAATAGCGAAAGAAAAACGTTGATTCTCTTCCATGTTAAAATGAGCTCTTTAGCTTCTCGAACCATTTTGGGTTTTGAAGTGATGTCTTTAAAATCAACTATTAGGAAATTTAGTTCGTTTGTGAGACCAAATGAACTCCCAAACCTACCTGGTACCATGTCAGCTTGGCAACTTTATGGTTATAAAGGACTTGAATCCTTGAAATTGGTAAGTACTGTGGAGGTACCCCCAATAACACAACCAAATGAAGTCTTGGTCAAAATCAAGGCAGCATCTATCAATTCCCTTGATGTAATGATGTCAGGTATGCCAAAAATAAAAATATTACTAAACTTGGGTTTCATCAGTGTTAAATATATTTATAGAGGGATATGGTCAGCAACTTTTTGAAAATTACAGCTATCTAAAACCTAGTAGGATCAGCCAGATTACAAAAACTCATCTTCCTTTAACTCTTGGAAGAGACTTTGCTGGTGTTGTTCAAGCAGTTGGTGGAGACTGTGAAAAACCTTCAGCCTGGTGATGAAGTTATGGGATTTATTCCACCTCCCCTAGCAGGATCACATGCTGAGTATCTTGTAACTTCAGCAAGTAACATGAAACAAAAGCCAGAAAATTTAACAATGGAGGAAGCAGCATCAATTCCTTATGCAGGCCTCACAGCATGGTCAGCACTTAGTATTACAGCTGAGTTATGTATTGGCTCAAAAGGTAAAAGGGTGTTGGTGACCGGAGCAGCAGGAGGAGTTGGCTCAATAGCCATTCAGCTTTTGAAAAATTGGGGAGCAATAGTAGATGTTATTTTAGCTAGTAGAAATGTGCCTATATCTCTAATCTGAGCTCTGAAATAGGTTGTTGCAAGTGGCTCCTCAGAAGTGATACCTTTTCTTACAGAACTAGGATCTGACTTCATAATAGATTATACCTCCCCTGAAGCAGAATCAGAGTTGTATCAGTTTGGCGGGTGAGGTCAAATTCAGATTGTTCATATATTTTGCAATATCATTAATCGTATTTGGTTTAGGTTTGACGTGATATTAGATTGTACAGGTCGTACTCACAACTTTAATTACAGTTTTTTGAAACCGTGGTCTAATGCTAAGTATGTGACTTTATCACCGCCTACGTTACGCAATTTCGACGAACATGGTATGATTGGCGGAATGATGAAAAATGGATTAGACTTGCTGGCTGCGAACTCCTCAGCCATAATAGAAGGCAAAACATTGCGATGGGCTTACTTCGTCCCGAGCTCGTCGGCTCTTACAGAATTGGTCGATTTGGCTCAAAATAAAAAGGTATTTGTACATTTTAATCAAAGTTCTATTTAAACTTAGTGTAGGTGAATGTATATTGACGTACGATTTTTATTTATTTTAAAGCTTCAGACAGCGATTGATAGTGTGTTTCCCTACGAACAGCTACCGGAGGCCTATGCGAAAATGAAAGCAGGTCATAAGCGCGGTAAAATTATCGTTACAATGTAGAAGTTGGTTCTGGTCTTTGTCGTTGGTGATAGTATGAACATATAAAGAAAGTTAAGGTTAAGTCCTTTAGAATGTTTAATATACAATTTTCCAACGAATCAGTTTAGTATTTTATACTAATTTTGGTCGAGACGATCTGCCATTTCAAGAATGTTTCTAGCTTGAAGAAGCAAGGGCATATCGATCATGTTACCTTGAAAGGTAAAAGCGCCTTTGCCAGACTGCTGGTGTTGATCGAATGACTGAACAAGTTCGCGGGCCCATTGGATCTTCTCTTTTGATGGACTGAATGCTTGCTGTACAATTTCAATTTGACTCGGGTGTATCACTTGTTTACCAGTGAAGCCCATTTGAGCGCCTTCCACTGATTGACGTAATAGACCATCCATGTCCTACTGGGAAAAAGGTACATAATCACGCGACAAATAAGTCCCTTTTTCATTATGAAACCTAGTACTCAAAACATCTTACCTTGAAATTTATGTACACTAAGTCAATTGCTTGTAAACGGTAGGCTTTGGCACACGTGACAAAATGCTGGCGAGAATAAATGAGTTCTTTTGCTTCGGGTGTCCTGGTAGCGCCTAATCAAAAACCACTTAAAATTTCAAGTGAGTCATCACGGTTTTTTAGTCGTTACCAATGTCAGCACAAAAGTCGTCGGATCCAAAGACAGCAGCTTCAAGATTAAAAGGTGCCCCTTGATCCATTAGAGTGAAACAATGCTGAATTAATTCTTTCATATCAAGTAAAGCTCTGGCTGATTCAACAAATACAATCAATTTAATATTATGATTCTTCCCAAGAAGGGACTCCAATTCTTGGGCAAGCCAATCAAGCTGCACTTTTGTTTCCATTTTGGGGAGATGAAGAGTTGATGGGAAAATTGGGCCCTTCAGGATGGTTTCCAAATCCTTCTTACAAAGACCACTTTCTATAGAATTTATTCTGACAGACAATTCAGATTTCAATACTGAAAACATTTTCTCTTGAAATATCTTTTGAATGTTACTTCGAGCTTCATCCTATGAAAATAAAATAAGAGTGAGCAACATAAAAATATTTCATGCTTGCTACAGTAATAAATGACCTTCCTGTTCAAAGCCACACCATCTTCACAATCAAGAATAAAACTGTCTGCTCCCATTGAACTAATCTTATTGATCTTTTTCCAGTCATTCCCAGGAACATACATCATCGCACGACGAGGTGTATATTTCTATAATTTTCGTTTTACCATGAAATTTTTATTAGTACCTTAGAAGACCATGGTAACAAAAAATAGCAGGATTTTAGTGCACCTTTGTGGCATTTTCGTTTCCATAAGTAATTAATCTCATGTTTAATGGTTTGGAAAAACATTGCCGTATCGGAAATAAAATTTTTTGAACGCATTTGTTTTAAGCATATTAACTTTCTTGCTTTGTTATATACTTTATTAAGTAAAGTTTGATTGTTGTTGTTGACATTAGGAATTATTGCGATCACCGCTAGATGTCTCCCAATTAGGAAAAGCCATCTAGTGTGAATCAAACACAGCCGTTTCAATGTTTCATAACACGTTAGATATCCATCAAAACAATTTTGGAAAGGCTTTCGAACATCAGCAATAGGCGAAATAACTAAACCAATCCTAAGCTTTAAAAATGCTGGCGAAGTCGTTAATGAAAAGCACAATGGTAGAAATATTTTCTGAATTGAACTTACTGTCTGATTCTCACAACGTGTTATATAGAGAAGTACCCGTTTATTCCATACAAGTGCACACCTTACATATCCATTAGTACCCATCGTGATAGAACAAACAGGACGAGGAGAACGAGCTTATGACATTTATTCTAGGTTGCTGAAGGAACGAATCATCTGTGTCATGGGACCAGTGAGTTGAATGTTTGATTATTCAACAGGTAGATGTGATAAATATTTTGATCATTTATTAGATTACAGATGATTTGTCCAGTCTGGTTGTTGCCCAGTTACTATTTCTTCAGTCAGAGAGCAACAAGAAGCCAGTTCACATGTACATAAATAGGTAAAACTGTTGGAGTTTTTCAGCATTTGTTTCAGATCACTTGGTCAATATTTACTGTATTTAGTCCAGGAGGTTCGGTCACAGCAGGATTGGGTATTTACGACACAATGCAGTATGTTCTACCACCAATTGCCACATGGTGTGTTGGGCAAGCATGTAGTATGGCCAGCCTTCTATTAGCATCAGGGTCCCCAGGAATGAGATATTCTCTGCCAAATTCTCGGATCATGATACATCAACCATCTGGCGGTGTTCAGGTGCTTTGAGTTATATTTCAAAAGTCTTTCTAAATCTTAGACAAGCACTATTTGCAGGGTCAAGCAACAGATATTCAAATTCAAGCTGAAGAAATTATGAAACTGAAAAGACAGATCAACCAATTGTATTTAAAACATACTGGTTTGCAGTTGTCAGTAATCGAGAGCAGTATGGAGCGTGACAAGTTCATGTCCCCAGTAGAGGCTAAAGAGTTCGGATTGATTGATAAAATCTTGGAACATCCGCCGAAACATGAGAACCTAACTGCAAGTAATAAGGATGAAAAGAAAACTGAAACGAAGGTGTGAACGAGCTAGTTGTTACTGAAGGATATTCTTCTGGCAGAACATGTTAATACATGTATTTAGAAATGGGTGAGTCACGTCTGTTCCAATAGTTTCTCTTGTATTGCGTCAAGATTAGAATTAGTCATCAAATCAATAGTTAAATTCCCTTTGCTTAACATGTAAATTCACATGTTCATAACAAATCTAATATATTTTATGGTGCTTAATTGCTTCATAGAGAGATATCTGAAAACGCAAACTATATTTGTTGTGAAACCAAAGACTGAAATTTTGCCGCTCCACGCTAGTTATAAAACGCTGCAATTAAGAATGATCAAACTTCCTCGCGGCGTTCTATGTAATCAATACGTGTCTGAAAACATGTGAACCGGTTTACAGTCGGCATCCTTCTTAATTTTCCTTTTAGGCCTATCCGAGATATAATGGTAAGTAATACGGGGGTAGTGCTAGCGACGACGAGTCGTCTCATCCGTGTCCTCATCATGTTGTTATAATATGAGAACTTGCCTTCCTTCTTGTAGTCATCGGAAGAAATTAATTGACTGCAACGGTTGGTAACAAGATTTTTGTAGTTATTAGAGTATCGCTGTAATTTTTAAACATCGTTAAAATGCGCCGTGTCAACAACGTCGAAGGAAGGGGGTACAAAGGTAAGTCAAGATAAAGTATAAACCGCAGCTGTGTTGAAAGAATCAGAACCATTTGTTTAACCGAGGAAGGGAGGAAAACCCCGTAGCGTTATTGGCGAACGCAAAGGACAGGTGACTTCCAGTCCAAAAAGGCAATTGATGGAAATCCTTTTCCAAGAATTCAGCACGCCTACCCTAACCTCCCATCCTCCTTCTCTCTTAACTTTTTTGTTTCCCTTCGAAGACAACAATGAAATCACACATGTCAGCCGCCCCCCAGCTGAAGCGCCCTACCCTTTTTTCCGAGAATCCCAAAGTCCCCTCCCTTTCTGTTATTGGAATGGTTCATTTTCATTTCTTTCACAGTAGTTGATCCCTCCCCTTTATTATACCTAGATTAATGATATTACGTGTTATAGCGTGGTTTCACGACAAACATTAGACCATTGTTCGATTCGATGAGCTAGTGTACCAGTGATGCAGATCCTACCGCGCGCCCTACAGGACATCCACTACGAATAGGTTTACTACTACACCGCGCAAGAGAGAACCGATCCTTTCGTCGAAGACGTCAGTCAGTGACGTTGGAGCGGTTGTCCAACACAAGCCAGATGAAACGTCCTCTCCTGTTTGAAGGGAGAAAAAATCTTTGTACCATTTCTTACTACACTTTTGACTGTTGGAAAAAATTGTAAATGATTTTTTATTGGATTTTTTGTCATTCAGCCTGTCCTGGTTCCTATAACATCACAAACTTAACCGAAATCCAAAGCAGAAGAAATGGCCCAGTCGCACACGTCCTGGGTAAGTGACACTTTTTTTTTCTCGTATAGTAACTCAAAGCGGACGTTTTTTTTTGTAGTTTTTCTTAAGATACAACTTTGCCCTGAGATTGTTTTTCGGCGAAATGACGTTAGATGCTAGCAATGAAAAGTACATTAGGTAAGGGTGAACTCTGTAAATATACCATGGTAGACCAAAACGTGTGGGAGTAGAGAAGTTTCTTCGGGTTTCTAGGTCTGAGATCTCGTTACGAGTGAAAGACGAGAGGCCGAATTCGCTATGTAATGACACCAGATCGCCTCGGATTGAATTGCAAGCGGCTGCCGACTACAATAGTGGCAACAGATTCGATTTTATATCAGGATGTTGGTATACCTTTTGTAAGTAACCTGTAACTGCGTTACTACGTTTCTGTTTGAGACTAGTGATAGCTTGTTTCTACCTTTTTTTTTACGTTTTCCTAAACTAGCTTGATTTCTTTCTCGGAAGTGTCCTTATTATTTGTTCTTACAATGAACTGTATGATCGCGTTGCTTTATCTACGTAGCAGTTTGTGTAAATGTGGGTTATGTAAGATCTGAAAGTTCGCCGATTTCCCAGGAAACGATTGGTGGTTTTCGGCAAAGCCAACCCCAGTATTACTTCCCTCCACAATCTTTTGAACATCATTATACCTTAGTTCCACTATTTTTTTATTATAAAGAAGTCTTTTAAGATAGTTTGAATCGACGTTTGAAATTTGTGAGTTGTCTGAAACATGCGAGCGCTATTTTTAAAAGTCACTATGGGTCGACGGTACAGTTAGCGAGCACGAGTTTGTTGTTGAACATATGTGTGGTAATTCGATCGGATAGATCACTGCCAATGGAAAACTTTCTCCTTCAACCTGACCGTTCTTATAACCGCGCAGACCAGAAGGAGGATGCAGCACGAAAACCGAGCAATTCTAAACTTGGAAGGGTCCTTGGCCCCTCTTGGCACCATTTCTTGAGTAGCCTGGTGCTGTCTAGTCGGATACGCATAATTTTTCATGGGTCGCTCAATTCCTTCTAAAAATATATTTGCGTCCACTCTATATTCATTTCCTGAATTTAATATCTTGTATTTTAAACAAAGGAAGGAGTAGAAAAATTGAAGAACGGCACCTATATTCTAGACCTTTTCTATTTTTACTTGTGCACAAACGCATTTGCAGTCTAGTGAATAGTATAATATTTAGATATTTTAATCAAGTGCAAAATCATGGTGGTCATTAGCTCAGTAATTTGCTTAGTTGATAAAAACAATATCTGAAGAATTTCGCGAAATTAAAAAATTACGCATGTTCTCAGCCAAACTGTAGCTTAAGTTTTACGTGAATATGCAGGTGTGTTTACCTGATGTTCTGACGGGCATCCATAACATCCGATCCCTAGCCAAGTCCGGTCAAGGAAACTTGTAATAGTATGCCCATGGTTGACTCCTGTATCAAACAGCCAAAAAGGACTATGTAACGTATCTGCATGTAAGACGTCAAAGAAAAAGAGACCAATTTGATTAAGACGTCTTTCGTATGTACTGAAACTTTACTAGGCATCCGTAAGGATGCTGCGCTCTAGTTTCCTTGCTGTTTTTATTATATACCGGTCGTGTAACGCAACTTGAAACCTTTTTAGAATTGATGGAATATTTACTCATATTTCGTTTCTTTGTTTCTTGCTGGCCTCGCGTATGTAAAAGTATGAAGGTTAGGTCCGCGTAAGAATTGCCCTATAGTAGACCTAATGATTTTCCATTTTAAAGTCTATTTGCTACTTTCTATTCCTAATAGATGCTTACTTCGGTTTTTATGAAGATTGACCAATTTTTCAATTTCTTTTTTGGAAGATATTGAAAAGCTCCTCCGTAATTTGAGCATGCACTAAGAGGCCTGCCTTAGTAAAGGGTAGCTGCCATCAGTTTAACACAAATTTTCAAGCTTCTCTAACGCACCGAAGGCGTTGCCTGAAGACGGTTCCTCAGGTTGTCTAACAGCGTAAACATGAAACAACTGTGAATTGATGGTTTATCGACGGCTTTTTGGTTGAGAAAATAACGAAAATCTTGTGATATTAGAGGCGTATCGGTCGCATGGTCCGCATATATATGTATTCGGTTACAGTGATTGGATGCTTCTTGCAGCTCAGTTTACTTGTTTCCATGGAGAGTCCAATACTCCTCATAAGATTTTACCCAACTAATCATTAGGTCTATCACAACTGAGTTGTGTTGACATTTTAGTACAATCATATTGATTAATATGCGTGAATAAGTTGAATTTCTGCACATTTAATGATTGGTGATCCTTGTTGTATCCTAAAGGGTATAAGAAGTCGACGTGAACTTTTAAGCTGGGATGGTAGCAACAGTAGTAGCAGCACAAATCAACCATCCAATAGTCCAACGGATCTTCCAGTCACACTATCATCTGTTAACTTACTTCACCCAGGTACGCATAAGCATATCGTGATTTTGCTCGACTTCATGTCAAAGGTCATTTGTTTAAAAATCCAGAAGGGAATTGCTCCTGGTGTGGGCAAAGCGAAATTGGAGATGGTGGTGTTCGCGGCCATGTTGAAGGATCGGGGCCTGCAAAAATTTTCTGCTCTGAAATTTGTTTCTCGCAATGTCGACGGGCAGCTTTCAAACGTGCAAAGGTCTGTGACTGGTGCAAACATGTCCGACATACAGTCACATACGTCGACTTGCACGATGGCCAGCGCCAATTGCAGTTCTGCACCGACAAATGCCGTAACCAATACAAAATGAGGATTTTTTGCGCCGAAGCTAGCTCATTGGGCGTACGAAGTTGCACAACACCTGGCCCAAAAAGTGCGACTTCGCCTGGTACCTCGATCGATCTCAAAGAACAGTCGACAGGCATCTTAATCACGCCTGATTTATGGCTTTCTGACTGCGAACTCGATAAACCGTTCACTGTTAAACTTGAATGCAACGAAGATACAGAATTAGCTTCAGTTGATTCCGAACCTGAACAGCAAAGCTGTGAAGTTCCGCTGAATCTTGTGCACTCTTCACGGCGGGACGACCAGTCAATCAAAAGAAACTCGAATCTAGTTGAAATCCCTGAAACCCCTTTATCCAAGAAAGGTAAGAGTCATCGGAAGCACCACTCAAGCAGTCGCCAATACAAAACAACGGTACATTCGCGCAACATGATTCCACCGCCAACGCCGGCTCTACCATCGACAGCTTGGCCATCGTCTTTTCCTTATCCTCCACAAATGGTCCCATCTTACATCCTGCAGTCACAATTCTTAGCTTTGAATCGGTCGCTTAAACCATTAAAAAATCCCAATTTGCACAGTGAAAACCCCAAAGATGAAGTAGTTAAACCAGCCATCGAACCGGACAAAACGCCGTTCGAAGCAATTCTTGAAAAACCATTAACGCCAGACGTTAAATCACCGATTGAAGATGAAAGGACAACAGAGCGCAGTGATCCTGCAAATTTGAAACCACAAACGGATAACAACAGTATTCTGGCACAGGAATTACCTCCAAATTTTGTTGTTTTGCGAATCCCATATTTGGTACCTTTACCCATTCCCGTTCCCATACCTATCCCTTTAAACATACACGAAAAGTATTTAAAACATATCTTGACGTGAATCAGCATGTTCAGATGCCTATCACAAACGATCTCACCATTACCTTACTAGTTTATCGTAGTCTTTGGTACACTTTGTCGATGTTTTGAGGAATTGTTTTTCATCGAATAAAGGATTCTTCGTCTAAAATCTTATTTTGTGTTGGCAATATTGGCATTGCTTTAGCTTCGTTGGACGATTGTTGTACCTTTGCCATTTATTCAGATCTATCATAAACACTTATGGATACGGGATACCAGTATCAGTAAACGCAAAACGTACCTTGAATCCTTGGAACTCGGAGTCGGATCGAGGGATGACTAGGATTCCCACGTCACAATTCACAAACTCACAATTTGCAATTCGCAATCGCAACTCACAAGTTGGGCAGATGGCAGTCGCTACCGAGCAGAATTGGTATTAGGACAGCTGCCAAATATAGCATTATCGTATTTACTTGTCATTTCTGTTCTCGCGGCACATTGAAACTTTCTGTTTCATGTTAATCAAACGCCATTCGCAAAATCCTCTGTTTAATGTTTAACCACTTGCCATACTTTACTAAAATATGAAACTAAGAAAAGATTGGCATATTTTTTATATAGTGTTTTGTCATTTTTCCGCCATTTTCATATTTTTGACTGGATTTCTGCCATATAATAGCAGGACTAAAAGTTCTTCAAATTGGGATAGCAGCTTACCACAAGAATTGAACGGACTATCGTAAGTATTTTGACAAGACTGATAATAAGTACAACGGGTTTCATATGTGATCCTGTTGGATTTTTCAGGTTGAATCCAAAGCACCTTTACACTCCGAAGTTATCAAAACTAGTCTTAATTGTGATTGATGCTTTAAGAGCAGATTTCATTTTGGGTGATAATATCCAGTTCATGCCTTTTCTTTCTGATCTTCATGATAAAGGTCTTGCTTGCACCTATCTTGCTCGGGCTCATACACCAACAGTCACTCTACCTAGAATAAAGGCTCTAGTCACAGGCAATGTGCCTGGTTTTGCTGATGTCATCTTCAACTTGGGAAGCCCTCAGATTAATGAAGACAACATTCTTGATCAGTTAGCAACACATGGTCATAAAATAGTTTTTTATGGTGATGATACTTGGCTGAAACTTTTCCCCAAAAAATTTGTGCGCAGTGAAGGAACAACATCTTTTTTTGTCAATGATTTCAAAGAGGTCTCTTATTATTGTGCCCATGGTCTCCAGTAATAGTAAAAGTATCAATTTTCATTTAGGTTGACAATAATGTTACAAGACATTTAAATTTTGAACTGAACCAAACTGACTGGTCTGTGATGATTCTTCATTATTTGGGATTGGATCACATTGGTCATGTTAGTGGGCCAAGAAGCCTATTGGTTCCAGAAAAATTAAGAGAAATGGATGATGTTATTAAAAAAATTCATCAGCAATTCATTGAAAAAATACAGCAATTATTGTGTGTGGTGATCATGGTATCCTTGTTCATAATCTAAATATTTTTTTGAATTCTAAATATTCTGTTTAATCAACCAGGTATGAGTGATTCTGGGAGCCACGGAGGATCTTCCAAGGCTGAAGTTGAAATCCCTCTAACATTTTTGATGGAAGGTTGTAAACCTGATTTGAAATCAGATTTTTCAAATCATCTTCAAATTGATTTGGCCCCAACTATGGCTGTTTTAATGGGAGTCCCAATACCAAGTAATAACTTAGGCTCCATTCTTCCTGGTGCTCTTGGTAATTTTGAGCATACGCAAAAGCTCTACGCTGCTTACGCCAACGCTCGAAATATTTATCTCCAATTCGAAAGAAATACTGAAAATCCAGTCTATCAGCGGGCTGTAAAACTTTATCAGGACTGGTTAACGAACAACGCAACGAAAAATGAAAATGAAATCATGGACCTTCTTTCTGAAAGCTGCAGAAGAAATGAGTAATAGTTCCGTGGAAAACCTCGCGCAATTTGATCTTTATTCAATGATTTTAGGGATCGTCCTTTCCTTCCAGGTCAGTACTAAGATCAGCGTTTTACTCCATGAACCAGATACAAAACTTGTATTATGCACTTCCTTTTTAGCTACTGCTAATTTCAGCTATAGAATGCCAAAGGCTGGTGAACTGGCAACCTACACGCTTCGTTTATTCCTTTGTCATTGTTACTGGCGTTTTTTTTACTATATGCCATGTTTTGACGTGTTTGATGATTGACAACGAAAGTGGCCTATGCCTCAATGGACACGTTCCAGTTGTTTATAGCTTAGGATTGAGCTTACTCATCCTTATCCTGTTTGTTACGAATTGCCATTTACTTTTTAATCGTACAGAGTTCCGTTTGAAGGTATTTTCCAGTATATATTTGCATCCGTGCTGTTAAGGTTAATTATGGTTGTCTATAGAAACTGGGTTCTGTCGCTGAGATATTCCTTTTGTCCGGATCATTGCTGCACGCCTTTAGTTTGGGCGCGAGCAGCTTCGTCGAAGAAGAACATCAAACGTATTATTATTTTATCAACACTTTTGCATTACTTCTCATGTACGGTAGCACAAGGCGAAGAGAAAGTGTGCTATCACTAATAGGATTCATGGGACTCGTGCGCATTTCCCGTTGCTGGAACCAAACGGGAGATAAATGGATCAATGAACCAGATGTCAAGGAATGGCTGAACACTGCTGCTAATCGAACCTATCTCACCATAAGTTCTGTTATAGGAGCAACAGGGATTTTCTGTTGGATCTACAGTAACCTCAAACTCAGTTTGTTGCAGGTAATAGCAACATGCGTGGGCCTTTGTGCAACCCTTGCGTATCGTGCGGCGTTGGGCTCTTTCTTATTTTACTACCCTCAATCAACGTAAGATAACGGATACATTCAAAATTGATACATGTCGGTTAAAATATTTTATTTCCTGTTTTGTGGAAGCTACAGGGGTATTGCAGAGGCTTTCGTTACCTACATATCAGTGATATTTATTGCTATTTCGTCACGGGAACGTTCATCCTCCTTAGTTACAATTTGGATCGTTCTCACTTCACTTTTGAAACGACCTCACAATCTTATACTTACCTGGATGCATCTACTTCAATACTCTTTGATCCGTCCCCATTTAGTTGCACAGCTTCATCCTTTTTACAAAAATCTGGCTCATTATTGGATTGGAATGACTTGGTACTTCCAAGAGGTATCGATAAAGTTTACGGAATAACCAAAGTTGAACGCAATAAGTGTTAAAATTGTTTTTACAGGGAAACGGAAATAATTTGTCAAGAATTGACCTCGCTTCTGGTTACGTTGGCCTACCGAATTACAACATGTTTGCAGTCGGTACTGTAAACACATTTTTTTATTCATTGCGTGCTTAACTTATTTATCTTTCATTTTGAAGGTTTCTTGTTAAGCTGCGCAACCTTTTCGGGTCCAATTTTAGCATTACTGTTGGACATCCATAGACAAAACTTGGAATCTAAAGGCAAGACCCACATGTATGGCTTTATTTGTTCTAGAATGCTTATTACGTTAATTTTTTCACTAATCGTCACTTCACTACGTTTTCATCTTTTTGTTTGGACTGTTTTTTCCCCCAAACTTCTTTACGAAGGGGCACTAAGCATATTTCAGTTGACCATTCTCCTTCTGGTGCAATAGGAAAAAAAGTAACGAACATTCACAAAAACTGTTCCAAAACATTATTTCCACGAGGAAACTTTGTATTCCATGACAAATTTTACATGTTGGTGGCAAATTTCAATAATCAAGATATCATTTTGCGCTTTACAGCACCCTTTCGTAGAAAAGGAGAAACGCTTGGCTTCTGAGGACTTTTTCTTCACTGACGGCCGTGACATGGGAATCGCTACAATAGTACCAAACCCCGTCAGAAGGAAATTCAGAATTGCTCCCAGAAGTAGCTCGTTCAGCCAACAACCGCTCACTAAGTTGGTCCCGCAGACGATGGAGATCTTCTGTCTGCATAGGCTCACGCTGAAGAAACTGGGTTAATAGATCAGACGTCACCGGCCGTACTTTCACAAAAGCCGTATAGTGTCCACTACTGAGT
The DNA here is from genome assembly GCF_020631705.1 of Daphnia magna. NCBI lineage: Eukaryota > Metazoa > Arthropoda > Branchiopoda > Diplostraca > Daphniidae > Daphnia > Daphnia magna. The sequence goes on from NC_059183.1 coordinate 1,203,380, forward strand.
CGACCGCTATGCTCTATCACTCCGTACAACGAGTAGATAACTTCTTTTTGATCCGCTGGTATCGAGCTAACGCCCGCAGCTGCGGCGCTACAGAATGGAGCAAGGTCAAGTCGGAGCGGAAAATCGACATGTTTCTGTGCTTTACGCAAAGCAATTCCATTTTGGGTGAAGCGCTTCAGATGAAGTGTTAATAAGGCTGGTGGCGCGAAAATGAGCAATTGTTTGCTAGCCACGCTATAGACAGTAGGTATTTTAGTATCTTCATCTGCCCCTTCGGCAATAGCTGCTGCTGCTTTTCTTTTAGTACAATTTTCACAACCGTACTTGTTCGAGCCAGTCAGCAGCTCTGGGGCAGTGAAAAGATTAAGGCACGATTGGACTGAACACTCTTGATTAGTGGCATGGTAGCGAACGGCCAAACTACAAAGACTTTTTGCAATCCACTTGCTGCGAATTTTCTTGGCGGTTGGGGTAGTAGGAGGGCTATCCATCGTAACTTGATCAATATCGTCTTCATCACTTGCTGAATCAACGCGCACTTTCTCTATCCTTGATACCAATTCGTTCACTTCCTCGTTGTTGTCCTCAACATCACCGCCGATATCTTCATCCTCGTCTTCCCTGCCACTCGAAGCAATGCTTTCATCTTCGTCATAAACTTCATTTTTACTGGTTTCTTTTTCTTGTGTTTTCACGCTAATGGTATCGTCCGTTTTCACGCTAATGGTATCGTCCGTTTTCACGCTAATGGTATCGTCCGTTTTCACGCTAATAGTATCGTCCGTTTTCACGCTGATGGTATCGTCCGTTTTCACGCTGAATGGTATCGTCCGTTTTCGTGCTATCGGCGTCCTCTTTTGCACAACTCTCTTCCTCGACCGCCAGAGAAGCTACGTTATCCTGGGTACTAGGTGGAAACATTTCTTCTTCCTCCTTAGTTTTGTACCTTCTTCCTTTGCCTCGGCGTTCTGCTTTACGCTCTTTCTTACGCTGATGTTTCGAAATGGTAATTGGTGTGGATGAGCCTAAGCACGACAATGAGTCGACGACGTTGTTTTTACGCTTGTGATTGGCAGGGGGCGATTTATCTTCAGAAACTGGCAAGCTAAGATCCATAAATGGCTCAAGGATTTGGTACTGGTGATGGCAAGATTCACAGATAACTGTACTGAGGAGCTGTCCACCAAAGAGTTGATCAACGAAGGTATGAGCAGATTCCTTGCCATAGACTTTCAATTTTCGCTTGAGTACGGGATCAACTTCAGCCTGTTGATTTTTTGCAACAGTTACAGGTAAATCAAAATGGCTCATTATTGCGTGGCGTCGTCGGGTAATTTCTTCAGTCCGAATTCCGTCTAGGAGATGACGTAGAAGTCTATAAACACATTGGATTAGATTGGAATTGAAAAGGAGCTACCTAACATATAAACCTACTCATGAGCATCCTGCTGCTGGAATCCCCTAAACTGTGGGCTTTTTTTACAGACTTGATTGAAGAGAGAAGAAGGTGTCACAGTTGACAAAGATTGCCTTCGTTTTCCTGTTCCTCCAGTTATTGCTGGGCAATGCATATCTTTTAAGAAGGAAGCCAATGTAAGTGTAAGGGGTTTGCCTAAACATTAGTAATGTTCATTGATAAAAAAAATTTTCTATTGCTTAAATCCAACTTATCACTACCTGGACCAAGGGATACATTGATTGGTTCTGCAAAGATTGAGTCCTCTGCATTCTCACTTTCTGAGGGATCTATGCTAGGACTGGAACTATCAAGCTCTTCTGATGTTGTACAAGAGCTTTTGCATGAGGAAATTCCATCAGAGCCTTTAAGCTGAATGACATGGCCATCACGGACTTCCATGTCCAGTAGTTGTGTTAGCCAATGTGTTTGGCTTAACACTTGCATCACAGAGTTGAAAAAACATGTGTTACCCAAGTTTGCCAGACCCTTCACCGAAGGTAAACTTTCGTGGACATTTTCCTTGCCATTTGTTTCCTTTGTCTTAGCCTCCATCTATGGATGGAAAAAAGTCATAAAATCTATGTTGAAGGAATGAATAGTGTTGTCTTAAATTACACTAGGAGTGCTTAAATATCCAATTTTCGATAGTTCTTTGGCGTCATATTGGCTTTGACTTCTTTTCATGGAAGATCTTTTGGGGGACTTGCCAGTAAGACCAGATGGTTTTCTTGAAAATTCCACAGCCTGGGTCAATCCTCCGGAATCCGCCATGGCCATGCCCGCCTACTCAGAGATTAGACAGTTATTCATTTCTCCTGATGCTCTGTATACATCACATGCGAAAATTTGCTAACCTTGCTCTAGAAGAAATAGTCTTAACTCTTAAATCCGCCACGGAGCAGACTACTAATGTTTTCCTCTGGTGGCGTGAAAACAAAATGGGCCGTCTTAACATTTTCAACATGCTATTTATGTTCTGTTTAAAATATAAGGACTAAACAAAAAGGTGGTTGTAACTTGTTTTATTTTATGTGATACGATTTCTTAAGGAAACATTTTAGAGTTTCTGACTTTCTAAGTTTATGTCGACAGTGGGCAGTTGGCCGCACTACCGCAGACTGGTATCATCCATCCATCATAGCAAGAATTCCTAGATGGCGATAAAGTGCTGACGTTGACCAATAGAGTCTATTTACGGGAACCGTCATAGTGACAGCAGACGATATAATTTTGATTTTCCGTTCAACGAAGTAGTCTTCAGTGTTACGTACCAGTACCACGTGTTCCTTGCGCGATTTTCTGCGCGATTCAGTCGTTGTTTTATTATAATTAAGTGTCACACAAATTAGTTACTAGCAATTCTGCCAAAATGTCCAAACTGAAAATTCTTCAACCTGTGGAAGACAAGCAGGAGTTTCTTGACATAGATGAAGCTGCAAGTGATGATGGAGATGAACAAAAACATGAGAAATTGTTGAATGCCATATCAAAATTGGGAAATAAAAAGTAATTATATAGATTAGAATTATGCCTCAACATTTAACAAAAAGGCCTTTTCTGTAGGATGAAGATTACTCAGAGAACTGAGCCAGTCTCCAGAATCAATGAACATGCATTAGTTCAAGTTGGATCTGGTAAATCGAAGACAAATAAAATTAAGGTTGATGATCTTCTCAATGTGATTGCCGAAAAGCCTCGTTTGGGAGCACTTAAGAAAGCTGTGAAGCAGGCCAAATCCAAATCGTCTACATTAAAAGCTCCGCTTGAAAAGCCACAAGCATTGAGAGTGTGTAGCAAACATTTTTTTCTTCTAATGAAATTATTCTATTAAGTGTAAAATTTGATACATATTTATGCAGGTTGAGAGGGCTGCTGGTTATGAAAAGGTTAAAGATGAAGTATCAAAATGGGATGACATTGTGAAAGGCAATCGAGTGGCTGAACAACTGATCTTCCCTTTGGACCAACCCTCCATAAAAATGCAATCAGCTTCTGATTTTACAGCAAAGTTCAAGGTAAAAAAAAATAAGAGATTTTTTACTAGTAGCTCAATGACTTGAGTAGAATTATGCTTTACGTTGCTAGCCCAAAACACCCCTGGAACAGCAGATCAGCGAACTTTTGCGCTGCAACCGACATGTTCAAGCTGAAAATGAGGTAAAATAGTTCCATATCCATCATTTTCGTTTCTACAGCTCTATTTATCTAGGAGCTTACTCCTGCCGAAAAAGAAGCCTTAACTTCCATGTCACTGAAAGAAGCTTTAGCAAGGCGGAGAGAGTTGGCGAAAAGCAGAGCCCTTCAGTCATACCAAGAGGCAAAAGCGAGGCGGCAAAATAAAATCAAGAGTAAAACGTACGCAGTTTCTCTCATTCATCATTTGGGCAAGGTTTTATCCATCTTAACATTCTTAGGTATCATCGGCTTCTCAAGAAAGAGAAAATGAAAAATCACGTCAAAGAATTCGATTCTCTCAAGGAGCATGATCCACAGAGGGCATTAGAAAAACTGGAACAATTGGATAAAAAACGCATCGAGGAGCGTATGACATTGAAACACAAAGGCGCCGGGAAATGGGCCAAGTTGCAAGCCATTCGTTCCAAATACGATCAAAATGTAAACGTTAAGTTGACCCAATTTTTACATAATAACATTGTTTTGTTTTTTTAGGCACGGGAATCACTAGCAGATCAACTGCGGCTTGGCAAGGAAGTTACAAGAAAAATTAAGAAGCCTGATGATGAATCTGAAGAGGATATTCCATCTGTTCCCCTAGAGAAGAGCGACAACCCATGGTTGGGTGGGTCTTTGCCAGATTCATCTCATCCTACTACAGAGGTAACATCTGGTTACCGGAAACTCTGGGACAACGTTAATAAAGGCAGAGAAATAAAGAAAAAAATGAATAAAGAAGTAAAAAAAACTGCAAGCAAGCCAAGTAAGGTTAAGCAGTCACATCCAACTGATGAGAAAATTTACGATTCGACGAAAGTTGATTCTGCCGAAAATGAAAGTGTTGCGTCTGAATCTTATGACGTTCAGGAAGAATTTTCGGAAGAACTAGACGAAGGTTTGGTTCGCAAAAGTACAATGGAAGATTTCCAGCAAACTCCTGAAGATGTTGAAATGAAACAAATTACTTACAAAAAGACAAGCAAAAAACAGCCGACACAAAAAATAGATTCACAAGTAGCCAGTGTTCAAGCAGAAACCAAGATAGCCACAGACATAGATCCTCTCAAATTTATTTCGATGCCAGACACAGTAATAATAAATTCATCAGTTCCTGTAACTGAAGAAGGTAACGAGGAAGACGAAGATGAACAACGGAGGATGACGTTGGCGGAGGCGTTTGCCGATGACGACGTGATTGAGCAGTTCAAGGAGGAGAAGAAACAAGTTATTAGTGCATCAACTCCTAAAGACATTGATTTGACTTTGCCTGGATGGGGAGAGTGGGGCGGGTCTGGTTTGAAACTCTCAAGGCGCAAGAAAAGACAGTTCATCATCAAAGCCCCGCCGGCTCCCAAACGAAGGGATGACAACCAAGGAAACCTCATTATCAATCAAGACAAAAACACAAACATGCGTCGCCAACAGGTACGTGTACAAGTAGTTCTATTATGTGGGCTAAAAATAATTTTTTAAAAATCCTTAATCCCAGGTGAATGATTTGCCATTCCCATTCCGTTCGGCGGCTTCATTCGAGTATAAAATTCGAGCACCAGTGACGTCAACATTTATTCCAGAAACAGCTGTTCGTAAACTGGCAGCTCCGAAGGTCCTAACCAAGATAGGTACAATAATAGCTCCTATGACAGACGAAGTACTCATCTCTGCGGCAAAGCGAAATAAAGAAACACAAGATAAAATGGAACTTGAGAATCGCAAAAAACCGACACCTGGAAAGTATCAGAAGAGAAAAAAATCCTCACTGATCACCAAACCAACTAAGAAAAGCAAGATACAGAAGAATCAATGGCAGATTACTGACACACCTGCAACCAACTCCTTAAAAAAATAATACTTTATTGATAGATTCTTTTTGCTTCCCATCCTTGACGTTGAATATATCCTGTTTGGACTTTCACCCTATATGTTTCGGGAACAGAGAATGACCTAATCACGTTAGTAAGAGTTACCTCTCCAAATGTGATTACATTCTACTAATGGATGTGTGCAGTGTTTATTTGTTAGTCGCAGATGGGCTCAAGTACTACCGTCCTTTTGCATAGAATAATACGTACACTATGCGATTAGGAAGGCGAAGACCAAAGGATGTCTATCTATTTGTCCGTGTAAGCCTCTTTCTCTTCGGGTACGAAACGTCAATCCACTAACAAAATCGATACCAAAAAAAAGTAAACATTCCTTTCACAGATTTATGAAAAATTTAATGCTTTAAGATAAGGTAGGACAATCGACAGCAAAAAAGGCTTTTTTGATTTTGAAGATCTATCTTTAATCCTATTACATCGACTGATAAAACGCAATGGAGCCAGACAGTCAAAATGAGTCAACTTCGATTGCGTCAAACGTATAAATCTTAAAAAACCAAGGAAAGTCATAGGAGAAACGTGCTGAACCGTCAAGGTGATTTGGTTTCTTAACCATATGGTACTTCGTTGATTGACAGATCATAGATATCCGGAGTTTCACCATCGATTTTATTTAGGTAGGCAAAATATCGCAATGAATTATCTGTTTGAAAGGCTATCACTATAAATTGTCGTCTCAATAAGAGACTGATTGAAAAACTTTCGGTTACTAGAGCTGCATTTACTTCGTTCGTCGTTCTCTTCGTGACCATGGGAACTCTTTCGGTAAGAATCTCTATGCCTACTTCCCGATTACCTATTTTCCAATAGGGAATACTTCAGCTATTGATGCTTTTATGTAATTTACTGAAAGGACCTACAGTATATTTTCACTATTATTTACTGTATGATCATCCATATTATCTATCTTATGTATAAGCATTTTGGGGAACAAGGCTGCAAAACGTATTTGGTAACCAGGATTCAGACGAAGTGGAAAAAAATGGATTATCATCTTCTTTGTTTATTTTAATTTATTTTGCAGCGCAGTTTTCCAAATCGACTAATATATGTATGTGGTTTTCTGTAAAACATCATTTTCCTGTGTAAGCTTAAAAAGTAGAAAATTTCCTCATGTGAAAGAATCTTGATCAATTCATCTTGAGTCAATTTGCTAGTATTTTATTTTCTGTCTCCTCACGTTAAACGAAATGATGAAATTTACTTTTTTTGTTTTGTCATCTATCAAAGGTTTCCAAGGCGATTGTTATTCTTGCCATTGCGTGTCTCTGTTCTCCTGGACAACGCTATGCTGACGGCCAAATTGAAAAGCTTTACGTTCGTACCGGATTGACGCTCCGAATCGTCGTCCGCTATCCTGAATCCGAGTTAATTGTAAGTATATTATCTCGCGAAACATATTAATCATTATTTTGACACCGAGTGATATATTGAAATTGACGTTTTGCGCAGAATCGCTCCCTGTCCACCGATTTGTTTATCGTTGGTAACGGACTTGGATTGGCATGGAACGATCCACAACTGTTAACGAGGCCAGGAACGACCGACACCTGGTCGATCGATTTGAAGTTCTCTGGGTTGCCCGACGGTTATGGCTGCGCCGAGTGTATCTATAATAACGTCCTGCCAGTCAATGGTCGCTTTGAATATCGTATTTTGACCAGCAACAAGACGGACATGCTAGGCCCCAATCACGGAACGCATATCCATATTTCAAAACTGGAGGCCAATTTTCCTGTCCGGGAAGAATTCTCTTACCCATTCTTTTTCACAAGATCAGGCTCCGTACATGCAACGACGGTCAAATCATTGGTCAACCAGATCATCGGCTCCCGCATTTGGGGTTATTACTTGCCTCCAAGCTACAACGAAAACCATTACAAAACGTACAAGACATTTGTGGTACCGGACCTGAGCCCTGCATACATGGAACTGTATCGCTTCTCCTTTGACGACATTTTTGTTGAAAAGGCCATTGCGGAGGAAGTTGTCTTCATTGGATCACATGACTATTCGTTGTCGAATCTAACACAAGGAGGTCCTACAAATAACGAGGGCCGTATTGACTTTCTTACTCCGATTCCTGGCATACAGTACTATTGTTATAACGGTGATTGGTCTGACAACTGCGCTGGTTGCATCCCACAAAATGTATCCGGTCAGGAATACATGGAATATTTCCGCGATGGATGCGGTTATCCAGTGGAAGTTGGAGGACTTGGCGAGGACTACCTCGACCATGTGGTAAACGAAGTTCTTCCAGCTGTTCAGCTATTGACCAACGACCGCATTCGGTTCGAAATTAGAAACAATTTGGGTATTGGCGGCTGCTCTTTGGGTGGACTTCTAGCTTGTCATGCTCTTTGGACCCGACCCAACACGTTTGGAATGGTTTGGCATATTTAACATTTTAAAATCAGCTATTATAATAGCATTCAATCTGCATTTTGCATAACAGGGATGGTGTAAAAGCTCTTCGTTCTGGTGGCCGACTGAGGTAAATGTCGACAATGGGTTCTATTTTTTGAATCACACAATCAAGAAGACTAATCTGGGACCGAGGGCACCTCAGCGGATTTACATAGACGTTGGGGAATTAGAAGAAGACCCCTATTACGCACAAGTGAGCGCCGCTCTAGCAGTCGTTGACACCATGATAGCCAATTCACCACAATTCAGCATGGACGAGTCTTTATGGTTCACGTTAGCCAGCGGTCAAGTACATAGCAGCACCAACTGCATGTCGCGAACATGGAACTCTTTGAGCCTGCTAAGTCCACCTGCAGGAGCGGCTAGGAACCCGAATCCTCCTGCGTGAGTTAATAATGCCTATGAGATGAGCTCGTTAACAGTGGACTTCTGAGTGTGCAGAAAGAGAGAGCATTACTTTTATCAAAATACACCTTATTAGTACTATCAACCAATGAGATCATTCTTCACTGAATGTAAGGCTTGTATTTTTTACATTTAATTAGGACATTCTTGGTAGAAATAACGAAATTCAATTATGCTCTAGTTCTAACAAGCGACTCACGGTGCAATGGAGATTTGGCTGTAACAATTGTGGTTTGCCAAGAAAAGCAGGATGTCTTTCGCATGAAAGGATAGCGTGATGTAATGGATGGAGAAACTACTGCAAATATCACGGTTATTTTCTTGCGTTATTTCCCTGCGCTATCTCGCTCAGCTATGCTGCCATCTAGCGACCCTTGTTTTCCCCCACAAAAACGAAAGAAGCCCCGCTCTCTAAGCCTGACTGTTAGTAGGCCTACTCAACGGCTCCCGCTGTTCGCGAAGAGAAGAACCACACAGTATAATCAAAACTGACCGCTAATTTCGATTAAGTAAATAGTTTCCTCGTTAAATTAGCCGATTTTAAAATATAAGAGAATAAAGTATTGTTACCACCCCAACTTATTTTGTTGTTTACGTAAAGTTTTAAACAAGTATAAGGACAATTGAAAAATAAACTTGCTTTCCATGATTTCCATTCAATTCTGACATTTAAATGCTAAACTATAAGACCAGTAGAAAAATAAACCTGATTGTCGCGGTTTTCATTCAATTCTGAATCTAAATCATCTATTTAAAGAAAAATTTGAAATTTGGCCAAAAATGAAAAAGTGGGAAGGGTATAGCCTTCCCATTTTTGTCAAAATCGGCCAAAAACGACATCTCTGAAAATTCTCCAAAAATCACACGGCATAATCGAAATTGAACGCTGATTTCGATTTATTGATTGGTTTTCTCATTAAACTCCAAAAATTAAAGAAAACAGTTCTGTTAGCGCACCAACTTAATTTATGGTTTTTAACATTTAAAATGCAAAACTATAAGAACAGTAGACAAATAAACCTGATTATCGTGATTTTCATTCAATTCTGAATCTAAATCATGTATTTTAAGCAAAATTTGAAATTTGGCCAAAAATGAAAAAGTGGGAAGGGTATAGCCTTCCCATTTTTGTCAAAATCGGCCAAAAACGACAACTCTGAAAATTCTCCAAAAATCACATGGCATAATCGAAATTGAACGCTGATTTTGATTCAGTCATTGATTGGTTTTATCATTAAACTAGCTGTTTAAAAATTAAAGAAAACAGTTCTGTTAGCGCACCAACTTAGTTTATGGTTTTTAACATTTAAATGCAAAACTATAAGACAAGTAGAAAAATAAACCTGATTATCGTGATTTTCATTTAATTTTGAATCTAAATCATGTATTTTAAGCAAAATTTGAAATTTGGCCAAAAATGAAAAAGTGGGAAGGGTATAGCCTTCCCACTTTTGTCAAAATCGGCCAAAAACGACAACTCTTGAAATTCTCCAAAAATCACATGGCATAATCGAAATTGAACGCTGATTTCGATTTAGTCATTGGTTTTCTCGTTAAACTAGCCATTTTAAAAATTAACGATAACAGTTCTGTTAGCGCACCAACTTAATTTATGGTTTTTAACATTTAAATGCTAAACTATAAGACCTGTAGAAAAATAAACCTGATTATCGTGATTTTCATTCAATTCTGAATCTAAATCATGTACTTTAAGCAAAATTTGAAATTTGGCCAAAAATGAAAAAGTGGTAAGGGTTATAGCCTTCCCATTTTTGTCAAAATCGGCCAAAAACGACATCTCTTGAAATTCTCCAAAAATCACACGGCATAATCGAAATTGAACGCTGATTTCGATTTATTGATTGGTTTTCTCATTAAACTCCAAAAATTAACGAAAACAGTTCTGTTAGCGCACCAACTTAATTTATGGTTTTTAACATTTAAATGCAAAACTATAAGAACAGTAGACAAATAAACCTGATTATCGTGATTTTCATTCAATTCTGAATCTAAATCATGTATTTTAAGCAAAATTTGAAATTTGGCCAAAAATGAAAAAGTGGGAAGGGTATAGCCTTCCCATTTTTGTCAAAATCGGCCAAAAACGACAACTCTGAAAATTCTCCAAAAATCACATGGCTTAATCGAAATTGAACGCTGATTTTGATTCAGTCATTGGTTTTCTCGTTAAACTAGCTGTTTTAAAAATTAGCGAAAACAGTGCTGTTAGCGCACCAACTTAGTTTATGGTTTTTAACATTTAAATGCAAAACTATAAGACCAGTAGAAAAATAAACCTGATTATCGTGATTTTCATTTAATTTTGAATCTAAATCATGTATTTTAAGCAAAATTTGAAATTTGGCCAAAAATGAAAAAGTGGGAAGGGTATAGCCTTCCCACTTTTGTCAAAATCGGCCAAAAACGACAACTCTTGAAATTCTCCAAAAATCACATAGCATAATCGAAATTGAACGCTGATTTCGATTTAGTCATTGGTTTTCTCGTTAAACTAGCCATTTTAAAAATTAACGATAACAGTTCTGTTAGCGCACCAACTTAATTTATGGTTTTTAACATTTAAATGCTAAACTATAAGACCTGTAGAAAAATAAACCTGATTATCGTGGTTTTCATTCAATTCTGAATCTAAATCATCTATTTAAAGAAAAATTTGAAATTTGGCCAAAAATGAAAAAGTGGGAAGGGTATAGCCTTCCCACTTTTGTCAAAATCGGCCAAAAACGACATCTCTTGAAATTCTCCAAAAATCACACGGCATAATCGAAATTGAACGCTGATTTCGATTTATTGATTGGTTTTCTCATTAAACTTTTCGTTTTAAAAATTAGCGAAAAAAGTTCTGTTAGCGGCTTAGCGCACAAACTTAGTTTATGGTTTTTAACATTTAAATGCAAAAATATAAGACCAGTAGAAAAATAAACCTGATTATCATGATTTTCATTTAATTCTGAATCTAAATCATGTACTTTAAGCAAAATTTGAAATTTGGCCAAAAATGAAAAAGTGGTAAGGGTATAGCCTTCCCATTTTTGTCAAAATCGGCCAAAAACGACATCTCTTGAAATTCTCCAAAAATCACACGGCATAATCGAAATTGAACGCTGATTTCGATTTAGTCATTGGTTTTCTCGTTAAACTAGCCGTTTTAAAAATTAAAGAAAACAGTTCTGTTAGCGCACCAACTTAAATTATGGTTGTTAACATTTAAATGCAAAACTATAAGACCATTAGAAAAATAAACCTAATTATCGTGATTTTCATTCAATTTTGAATCTAAATTATGTATTTAAAGCAAAATTTTCTAAAAGCCTTCCCACTTTTTCTTTTTTTTGCAAAAATCTAGGTTTAGGGAAAAATCCATTTTTTGAACGGGGATCATGAAAATCGACTTAGTTTTGATCGTCGTAGGTGAATTTTCAACAGTAAACGTAAAAAACAGTGCATCAAAATTTGTGCCAGCACGCTACAGCGTTAGCGTGTTATAGCAACCATTATTCATTATATTTAAAAAATGACTGATTTGATATGGAAATGGATAATTTTCTCGAAATCAGCGTTCAATTTTGAGTATATGAGTCCAATAAGCGGGGAATGGCTGTGGCATCATCCCCCTAGCGGCTTCAATATGGTTTCCCTTGAGGTTTCTAGAATTCCATCTAGCGATGCTAAATAACATTTGGACAAAGTTGAGTTACAAACTTGGTCCTAAGCTGCGCTTGCTCCAGAGATGGCGTTCAGGCGGGCTAATTCAGAAATTTGAATGATACGCGATGAGAGAAACAGTGAAAAACAAAGTCTACTGTAAGAAATGGGTGTGGATTTCCTAGTTAGCTGAGGCATCTTCTATAATACGTAACCGTAAGGCTTGTCGCGCGACTAGAATTTTTATACTCCACTGTTCCAAAAATAAATTCTCTAAAATTATTTTTGAGCATGCGTTTGATTTTGTACCAATGAAACGAATCAAATCAAACGAAATTATTTATCCATATTGAAGTAATGCGTATATCTAAGGACTGCGATCTGCTATTTTGATTCACGGTTCCGGTACCAGCTATTTACCTTTTTTCTTTTTCCAAAAGCCAAACCTGTTCGTCACTTTTGGATGTTTTCTTGGGCGCATCTTTATTTGTACTTGATGACTCAGCTGTCTTTAATCCAGTATGGAAAAAATTCGCGAAATTATTGTGGGACGCCAGTTGTAAAGCAACAGTGATCGAATTAAAAATGTATATTTTTTTGTATCAATTTTTCTCTATCTGTTAGGCTACTTATATATTTAATTTCAATTAGCTGTGGATTCTAATTTTTTTGTTTTAGTTTCAAGGTACCAGTATTATGCAAAGACTTCATTGGTCACATGAGAACGTTCAATTTGACTGACTTTGACACACGTTCTCACGTTCCCTTGTGTAAATTCCTTTAGCCGGATTAATAATCAGCGGACCGTGTCATTTCGTTTGAAATGTTACACTATTACAAGTCAAACGCTGACGGAGAATGTATTTAATTGGAAGATTCTGCGACAGCAACGGTATAAAAGACACAAGCCAGACGGTTTAATTATTGCCTTTCAACCTAATTGAGCTCGGCAGCAACAGTGAGATAAAAACAACCTTGGCAAAACGGAAGAAGTAAAGAATAGTGTGCAGCAGTTCGTTGATTGTGTTGAGGGGAAATATAAAAAAAAAGGCTCGAGGGAGGAGAGGGGGGTTGGGTATAGAAAATATACCTGAGTGGTTTCGATTGGATTGATCATGGTGGACGGAGGCATTGGATTGGACGAGACCCGATTCCAACATGGCCGCCGTTGACTTAAGGGGCTGGGATTCAATTCTGTTTAGCTTTTTTTTTTTTCTTTTTTGATGCATATACACAACGGTTAGTACACATTAGGGCGCAGGTAAAAAGGCACCCGTGTTCTAGGAGCGGGTCAATTAAAATAGGGCAATCTCATAGCCGCCGCAAGGGTCTCCGTCGATAAAAGGCTCGATGGACTTGTAGTTGTGAACGTCCAACCAAGCCTGGCTTAATTATAGATATCTACAACGATACGACGAAAGTTGGATACAAACTATTACCTGGCTGCTATGCTTCCTTCTTGTTACAATTTTTTCAGCTCTCATTTCAACCCTATTGAGGTCATCCACGAGACATCAAACTCGTTGTTACACATTCCTCGTCTTGCTTCAAACAATGAAGATATTATAGTTCCGTCTAATATATTGATTACGCAAGTCAAAGAACACGCACAACACGTGAAAAAGTTAAATGGGCTTACAGTTATCAGCAAGGAATGATGAATATAAGCGTGATGTACAAATAACGCAATTTGAACGGTTTATTTGCAATATCGTCAAATCGATGAGAAGGCAACACATAGCCTAGTCATGCTTTCTATAATAGCAGTCTATCTTCGTCCTCTATCAATTTTAAAACTTGAAACTTAATATTTTAAAGCAAGAAATTCAATCCAGAATTTAAAAAAAAAACCCTGTTATATAAGTTAAATAAACAATTTTTAGTTTGTTGGCAGAACTACGTATATAAAGGGCCTAAAAGAATAAGCGAGAACCATGTCGTGTGGGTAATAGATTGCGCATTATTTACAATGCCGTGTCATGCATTTTGACTCTCGAGAAAAAAGTATGACTAAATTAACATCTTGATAATAAAGATTGCTATTTGGTGGCTGTCCGGGTGCAAAGACCTTGCTTGGGGATATTACCAAAGTGGGCGCTGCCGGAGCCAACGCGCTGAACAGATTCTCTGCAATGTAGACGTATAGATATATGCTGTAGACTATATTTTGTATATTGCTGTGTTTCGTGTCTAGCAAGGTGATTGATTCTCTTATTGTTATGACTCGTCTCGTTACAATGGACGCATAGGCGTCGTGTTGTTCAACATGCCATCAGTCGAATGCATTCTGAGAGGTGTTTGGCCGCCAAGAGTCACGCATCTCAAAGTGTGCAGAGATCATTAAGTACATGATTACACGGCATATAGACGCAAACAGAGAGCCTTTGCGCTATTCGTTTGTGTGTGTAATTCAAACCGACAGTCACGGAAATTGGATCGATGCAGCTGGGGCTAGAAATTACAGAAACACAAAGTTTTCTCATTTTTTACTGCATGCAAAGCTATATAGTATAAATGAGTAAGTCTGACTCGCTATATTGCGTTTATAGTACACGTTATACAATACGTCTGCGAGAACTGGGATCAGCTCATGATTTCCCCATAGATCCCTTTGATGTCAAAGGTAGAATTTTGTTTGAATGTTGCCAACCTTTAAAAAAAAAAATTCGAATTTCATGTGGCCTGCTGGCTTTTTTTCTGGTTAAAAATAAATAGCCCGTTACGTCTAAAACAAAATGATTGAAAATTTAGCAACGAACTTTCATCGTTGGGAAACTAGCGCACACGCTGACTAGGCGAGATGAAAGGCAAGAGTTTCAGATTGCCAAAGTAACGGCTCTCCCAGGTGCAGGTGTGCGTGGCGAAAGGCACCCTGATCCCTCGTTCGCTATAGTTAGCGACACCCTGGCTTATGGCAGTAATCTAGTGTTTCGATTAGGGCACGGACTTGTTCGTCATATACATCAGACTCAATCTCTTGGCTTAGACAAGGATACATTACACAGCATAACGAAAAGCGAGACAAAGTAAAAGGGGATGCTAGTCGAACCAGGTGGTTCTGCAACTCGTTCCAAAAGATCATCATTTTTTAACCGATGATTTTCGTTGTGAGATTAGTGTACTGATAGTAAAAGATAAAGCACTCGGCTTGTAATAGAGCTAGCCATAGCCTAAAAACGTAAAGCGGTACGATGTTTTTTTTATTTTATTTTTTCCGACGGCAAAACAAAAACATTCCCTAACCCGTTCTTCTTTGTTATTTTTGGCTATACTTAAATAACATGCACTATGCAACCACAGTCTACAAATTACACTTTTGTAACATCAGTTGTATGATTATCTATCTTTTAAAAGGAAAAAACAAAATTGCTAATTATTATTCTCAGCCTATGAAAGCCACGCGGAGAAGAGACCGACGGTCTGAATACCATCGCACAAAAATTTATCAAAATACGATTTTTTATTTAATTTCTGTTTTATACGTGTTAGAAAATAATTAACATTATTTACTCAGTTACAAAATTAAACGTTTACACTAAACTTTGGGGAGAAAAGAGACTTAAAAATACAGGAAAGCGATGTGTTTTTATTTTAGGCGGACACTAAAATCCTCTTCTCACAGAGTTTGGTTACCACAAGAAGATCAAAAAGCCTGCGAGAATAACAACGTCACCAAACAAAAACTGCTAGGACGCAGCGAAAACAGAGAATGCCTTGAAAATGAAGTGAATCGTCTAGAACTAATCAGATGTCCCGTTGACGGTTATAGTCAAGATAAAGTCTAGTGCGTTGAGATTTGGGGGGGAAAAGCGCGACTGTTCCAGAGAAGAGAGGAATATAACTCCATTGCTGAGCTATTCTGGGTGTCTTACTCTATGCGTTCAACTCTCCGCTGTTGAAGTCGGGTTCCTCTTGATAACACTAAGATTTTTCTTTGGGGGGGTGAGGGCGGAGTCGGCCAGGTCGGCCCAGGAATACTAACGGGCGGGACTTACGAAGTTGGCGCAGGAAGTCACCGCCCCACCGTCCCACCCATCAAGTAACCATTACACAAGTCCCACCTTCTCTATTCTTTGTGAAAATTGGCTCTTGGTAAGTGTTTGGTTCATCCGATCGGCAGTCTCTTGCCATGATCCAAACCGATTCGTAACTAACTGTTAACGGTGCTGATGGACGCCACGAACGCCAGTACGTCATTATTCAGTGTTCATTGTTCGATATTCAAGTAGGCATCACGATCGTGGCTGAAACAAAGCTCATGGTATAGTTTGTATGTTTTATGTCTTTCAATTAAAAAGCGGTTGCATCGTGAAATTCAATCAACTTATCACCATGGCTGACGAAAGCCCAGTGATTCGGCATCATAGTTTGAGGCACTTTAAGGCCAACAATGCCATAAGTGATCATCAGTCGGATAACCTGGTGTCGGACGAAGAGCTAAGTGTCGGTGGAACTACTCCTCCACCAGCGGATCAACACTCGGGCGATGAATTCGCTTCGCCTGAAAGTCTCAAAGATGAAAACCGCGACATGAATGGAATTTCCGAAGACGATAAAGACTCAGTTGCATCAGCCGCGAATATAATCAAATTCTCAATTGACAATATCCTCAATCCGGAGTTCGGCCGGATGAACCCGGCAGAATCGGCCGCGGCCGTGGCGTTTCATACGCACCACCATCAGCTGATTCAGCAGCAGCAGCAGTTGAGTTCCTCAGCGAGTGCTACTGGTAGTTTCTTAGGGGCTTTTCATCAGTTGCCGTTCCTGGCTGCGGCACGCCAAATGATCCTGGCAGCCACGGCCGCTGCCGGCTTCATCCATCGACTATCATCAACACCAACTGGCGGCTCATCACGCTTCTGTGGCGCAAGTCATTACACATCCGCACCAACTCAATAGCATGTTGCTCGCTCATCAAGCGCAGCATCATCCAACGGCTCTCAATCTAGTCGAAAATTGCACGGACAAATATCTCGGTGGAGCTAATGGCAAGAACTGGTTACCCCATCAGCCAACGCCGTCTGGCGGAGCGCTCACCGGCCGATCTCATGACAACCGGCAAGCGACGTCTCATCCTCTTACTGCGTTAGCATCGGCAACTGTCGCTGCCAGCGCTAAGGCCAAAACTCAACAATTGCATAAGGGACACCATCAACCGACCGGAAGCAAAGCTATCGATCTGAGCGTTCGCAATTCTGCGTCGCCTCCGGATCCCGGTCATCGACTAAGTGCGGGACTGGTGTCCCGAGAAACAGTCAGCGTCTCAACAAAGCCCGTCACTTCACTCAAGTAGCGCCGATGATAACTCGTCTGCTAGTCCGGTTCGATCCGTTTCCGTAAGCTCTATATTCTCTTTCGATTTGCATCAGGAATTCAATCAGGAATTCATTGTTTTGGAACAGACAAAAACGTTCAATTGTAGACACACCTGCTTTGATCAATGTGCCGATTAGATCCCTTTTAGCGCTGAAAAGTTAAAACAGTGTCTCATTAAGCCTCGGGGCTATCACTAGCTATAGGAAATCCATTGCCAATAAACTGCGGCGTTCAATTTGCCATACAGAAAAGCATTAGACATTGATGTGATTTCAAAATGCAAAAAGCGATACAAGCCCTTAAATGTAGCTGTATAGAGTAGTGGCTTTGAGATATAGATAGACTTCAGTATCTATTGTATTGTAAAATACCTAATCAGTTGTTTCATTGTTGGAACGCATCAGGTTGGTGGGTCGATTTGTTCCGTCGGCAACAACGAACTTGCGTCTGGTGGCGGATCTAGTGGGGGAAGTGCCAATCAACAGCAAACATCTTCGGGAGGCAGCGGCGGTGACAAGGAAGCTCTGTGGCCAGCATGGGTTTACTGCACCCGATACTCCGATCGGCCATCTTCCGGTAACAATCCTTTAACAGTTTTAACTAACACAATTATAAGAAGAAATCATTAACTATAGACCGATAGTTCCCTAAATTTTTCTCGTATATAGAATTGGCTTGATCTTTACGATAGATATAAGGATATCCTATATGTTAATATACGTATCAAATAAAGAAATTTATGTTAGAATGCGCAACTGATGGCAAAATCAATCAGTTAAGCGTTGGCCTAAGGTTCAAAAAAATCTAATCCGCAAATGCGGAAGGTATAACATAAGGCTTCAGAAAGTTTGTGATGGTCTTGCAAATTTCACAAATGGGGAACAATTGATCTGCTATATTTTCATTCCATTTCTTAAATATATGTTTTTCTGTGAAACGAAGACGGTGCTAGTTTGGTCTTTAAAAAGTTTGCCCAAACGAAGGATGTTTCTTTTAAAAGGAACTTTTCGGGTTTTTAGTGTCTGTTTACATAACATCCGCCCAAAATTACGTGATGGCAAATTTATTGTGTCGTGTCATCTGGTGTCGTAAAACTTTTTTTTTTACGAACCGTTAATCAACCCCAAAGTTTATAGAATTATTTCAACTTTTACAGCTCGTGAATTTAGTGGCTAAATGTGTGTTACTTCACGGAACACGAGTTCTCACTGACAATAAGAAAAAATAAAGATAAACTTGTTTCCGTTTTCTCTTGTTTCACTTTTGCTTTGAAACTCTTATGTCATTCGAATAGTTCACCCTGCATCGTAAGCGCAATTAGCTTTATGTTGCATTTACACAGCCATTGGAGTAATTTCTATTATAATATCCATGGTAGAGCATCAGGTGTAGCTTAAGAAAAGGCGACACGACTTGAATGATGTTCTAGTGAAATTTGGTGTTGGCCACACATGTCCCCATTGTTCACAAGACCCAGGTTCTTCTACAAAATATGACAACATGATTAAATCTACCAGCAGCACCCTCCAAGAGGGGAGAACAGAGGTTCTAGTTACACGTCGCGACTTGTGCTGGTCGTGTGGTACGTTACATGTGTGTTATACACTGAATGTAGGGGCTTTGAATTATCGTTAAGATCGACCTTTTTAAAGATTCTCATTCATTCAACTCGTGTTGCTTCACTTTATCCACGTCAAACATTTTTTTCTGGCCTTTTTTTTTTTTTCTTGGGCTTGCGCTCTTGCCTAAAAGATTTCATTCAATTCCGATGGAACGAAATTTTGACAAGTAACATGTTTCGATAAAAAGACTTGATTTATTGCCAACAGCTGTTGCCGTGAGCTTCCCTAGTTATGTGTTCTTTTCATAGCTAGGCGCTACTTTTAGAAGTGGCTGTGAAATCCGGTTCATCTTGAAAGAGATTTTTGCGTTTAGCGACGACGATATGTACACATGGCTTTTTCAAATGCAAACACAAGATATGTTACAGTATACAAAAAAAGGGAATTTCTAGAAGTGTACATCTCTATTATTGCAGCCAATTTTTCATCTGCAGTACCTTTTTAAATACATTCGGAAGTCAGGTGCTTTTTTTTAACGTCAGTTGGAGTGCCTGTTCATTGCAACACAATCTGATATTGCAATGTTGTAGCAAACTTATATTACGACAACATGAACATTACAAATTGCAATGGAATAAGTAGAAAGGATTTAAAGTATTGCATTATTTTCCCTTAATTGGGAAACCTTTCTATTTCAGTCTTTGTGCGATTACTCATTAGTTATTCATACGCAATATTGCAATTGCGGCAATATCAAGGCATTCATATAGAATTTTATCAATAAATAAATTTAAGAAAATACATATAAGACACTGTTTGTAGTCTACTTTGATGCCAGAGGGGAACGATAGGAATTTTTTGAGACCGAACGATAGGCAAAGATTTGAAAGGCCCTGAAAATAAAAAAGAAGCATTTGGTAAGGAAAAATAAAATGCGAGGCCTATCTACAACTGTGCTATTGAAAAAAGATAATTGATACAGGTAATTAATGATAGCCACGTGGTGGAACGTATAGACAATCTTTACATCAAAAATTGTTTTCCAGATAAGGTCTAAAATCATGCGCAAGCGTCCATTTAGTAATGATGATCTAGACCCAGGTGTTACCAGTTTTACAATTCATGAAGAGCGTTTTTTTTTTAGATGACGAAGCGTTTATTATGAGGCATTAGAGACGTAACCCGGAGAGAGGAACGTGCTATGTAGACTATGACGAACGGAAAGAGGGTGGCTAAAAGAAAGAGATGGGGCCATACGAACCGACAAAGACTCGTCGGTGGTGTTCTGCTGCTAAACCTCGACGAGACCTATACTTGGACTCCCGTGTCGCATCCAATTAAATACTCAACACGCTCCACACATTTCTCAACGGATGAAAAACAAAAAAAAACAAAAAAACCCTATTTATACAGTATTATAAAATCAATTTATTGTCACGGGCAAGGATAAAGAATAGAACAGGATTTTGACCAGATTCTACACACGAATCGGTGTCATGAACATTAAACTGCTGTAAACCATTTTTATAGCGTTCAACCAAGGCCAGTCGGAGAGAATCAATTAGGGCCTAGCTCAATTTAGATCCAAAATATCTGCTAATATTCGACCTTGCCCGGGCGACTGCGGTTCGAAAGTGGAAACGAACCAAAACATAATTCTAGATCAAGACAGTCTGAAATACCTTTCTATCAATGACGTAATCCATCTTTGCCGGTTCGATGTTGTTTTTGGCTATTAGACGAATCATTTGTCCAACCTATACGCCTTTATAGCCTACTTAAGGACTTCATGTCCTCGGCATCGGAACCCATGCGTAGTTACGTATATATATGCTAGATGCACAGGCAATGAAAGATCAAGTGCCAGAACTGCTCTTGATTGGTGGTCTCTCCTGCGTATAGATTTTATTCAAGCATTCCATCCCATCTTTTAGCAAAAAACAAAAAAGTTTAGCTTCTGTTTGAATCATTTGTTCAAGTCTAAGGTTGAGTGACTCCATTCGAAATGCTTCTCGAAAGTTTTGAATGAGAACCGGAAATCGTTTGACCATTAGCTGCTGATAAAACAACACAGCATTTCAACAATAAATGATTGTAAGGGCTGCAACAGAATGAGACTCGATTGTCTCATGGTTGATGAATTAACGTTCACGGGACCATAAAGTTGACTGCGTTACCTAGATGGTATACCTTTGTAAAGAATCAACTAAAAGCCCCACAGCTATGGAAGGTGCCATTATTGGCATTCTTCACGTTTTGTATGAAAGCCCTGTTTTTTTTTTAAGTTTGTCTTTCGTTTTAAAGAGATTTAATTTATAGAAACTGGCGTGCGCGTGCGTTCGTTTCTTAATGAGACCATCAGGTGTTTTGCTTCAAAGATTTTAATTGTTTGCCTCCCACTTTTATTCGCTGAGTGATTACTGTGTGTCGGACCTCCCACTCTTTCACCCAACTGCTCTCCAGTTGACACAAAAGCGATAGTTGTTTAGATGTAATTCACGCTCGGCGGAGCACGTATTTTCCTGCTGAAGTTTCCTATTTATTGAAATACATACAGCCCCAGCTACAAGCAACGCTTGGCACTAGTTTCATTTGCATCGCATTACTAGTTTATATAGACGGTCATTGTCATGCTTTAGCATCAAACGGCAACAGTACTCTTGTGTTGACACCGATGCGGTAGGTCTCTTTTGTGGCTTGGAAATGTAAACGCAACAGCCAGCAGACCACACTTTTGGTTTCGTGGGAATTTAACCGATAAATGAATTGCAAACGCACGTATAGAATTTTCTTGGACTAGAATTGATCAAACAAGCCAAACTTTCCGTAACGTTTTTCATTACATGAATTACCCTGTACTTTGTCGCTTTAATACCGTCCTCAGCCTTTTACGAAGTTAACCATTGAGAGTCTAACAGCCTCATGTCTACGTTATGTTTAGCCGCTTTATTTATAGATTTTTTCTTTACTTCTTATAATCAACGTTTCTTGTAAAGACAGGAAGTCTTAGAAAATTGTCCTGACAAAATGTTGAGCATGGCGATAATGAATGGCTAGGCGTTCAGCATTCAAAAGATGTCAAATATTCGAACGAGGGGGCAGCCATGAAGATACCACACATATTTAACTCCCCAGTTTTCAACTCCGCTCTCCCTGTGGAGATCGTACAGAACGATTCCAGTGTCGAGACATCCACCCGTATTGTGTGCGTATGGTCCTAGGGGGTTAGGCTATAAAACGTTAAAGTACAGTTTCCTTCCAACCAAAAATAACGTAAAAATACCAAGCGAGAAAAATGGCATTATTTAATTTTTGTATTGAATGTCGTAATCACCGCAAGCTCGTTTTTGTTACTTGAGGAAAACGTGTTCGATCTGGTAATGGTATAATTGTTGAAAAAAAACAACAGAAAAGAATAAGATAAATTAGGATGTTTCGATTTATTCTAATGTCGTATTACTTAAAACCTTAAAATATTGTAAATGAACCTGAACGACCAATTAATTATCTTTTTTTTCTCTCTCCTTGCAGGAAGAAGTAAGTGATTTTCAGTTCATCCAAATCCTCTGATTGCTCATTTTACCTGTTCAAAATGCCCAAAAAACCCTTCAAGTCTGCAGGTAAAACAGTGATAGGTTTTAAATGTGACTATGTGTGTTGATTTAAAAAAAAAAGAATTATGTAACATTTCTATGCATTCAAACATTTCGCCTATACGCAGAATTTGTTCTTTTCTATCGGTGTGGAAGAACGCGCTGGGCGAATTTCCCTGTAAATTCCCAGTAGTTCCCCACCCCCCCTTTAATATCTATTCTGGGGGAGTAATTTAGTTTACATGAAAAGGAAAAAGAAGCGGTCGAGCTACCCCCAGTGGTGCGGTAACGTCACTTTGTCATGTTCCCCGTGGCGTTGGGCCCTGCGTGGCGGCCACGGCGCCCACGACGCTGTCACCTGTAATTGTTAAATTCTATAGCTGCTCCCCTCTCTCTTTCCTTTGCTTTTCCTACACAATATTATTTTTTTTTTCTACAGTATTTATTTGATTGTGCGCCACCGTCACTGTTGTGCACTAGTTGGGTGGTCTTCCATACATTTAGTTATTCTGTGCGCAAGCAACAAGGCCAGCTTTAATCTAGTCATTTCCTCTTTTTCTTCCGTCTGTGTAGTCCACAGAGAGAATATTTCTTCTTTCACACTTCGAGAAATTCATTTTCCTCTAAATTCCTTTTTTGTTTTTCGATTTTGCGTTGTCATTCGATCAGTACCATTGAACTGCATTTCATTAGATTCGGCTCCGCGGAGCATAAGGATGACTATGCCATCCATCATTTTCGCTATATATCAGTGAAGATTATGTAGGAATGTTGGGTTATTTGCAACTCATCGGCAATTAATAGCATAATGAGTTTGAACAACGGGAGTTTTGTAATACTTAAACCAAACGTCTCATTTTATCCCGTTTTCTATGCGGTGTATATATAAAAGCCACCTATAACTTCGTGTGTCGTATAGCATTACAGAAAAAGCGTAAACGGATCTGTATGAGGCCGGTTGCAAAACTCGTTTTGTGGCTAGCGGACAATTGTGACTGTTGTTGTTGCTATGGCTATGAGGTGTGCTTTCAGGTAGGGCACGATTGCATCGCTACACATATATATATGCAGACATATGAATTTGTTGCCTCTGTGTGTGGCCTTGAGAAAAGAGAACGCTTGGCCAACAGGGGGATATGAAAAAGTAATTTGAGTTCGTTAGACAGTCGTGATAAAGTTATTACAGGCTAAGAGGAAATGGCTGCGCAATTAGCGAGAGAAAAAAGAGACATTGGGCCATTACACATATACGAAAAGATTAAACAAGCAGAAGGACGCCAACAGCGGGGTTTCGATATCAAAGTGCCATTACATTCCCAAACGAATTCATTAGTCCATGAGTTAATCATTTTGTCCGGGCATCCAATAAAGCTGTATACACGCAATGTTTTTAGAAATTGAGTCCTATATATACCGTTCCACCGAGCTAGATCGAGCAATCAGCATCTTGGACGCGGTAAAACACACGAGCAGATAGATACAGACATTTAAAAAAAAACAGATAACGGTCCGACTCCGTGGTCTCCCGTTGAGTTTTCCCGCTGTCCTCTTGTCGCGTTCACCACCCATTTAAGCGGAGCATTTACCTTCGCAGAATTGGCTATGACTCTATTACGGATTGGCCAACTAATCGAATCTTTGAACTAAAAAGATAATTGAGCAATGGAAATTTACTGCGCAACAATCGAAACAAATAGCAGCTGTAGAAATTCCAAGTAAAATAAAAACGTCATGATGGATTTTTTTCGCCGATAACGATTTCTTTTTTGGAGAATCTATCGTTGCACAATATCCTGTAGAAAGGGACACATTGTTGGGGGCGTCATAAAAGGTCCCTTACTTCAAATTAAAAATTCGGATATAAATCTTTCTTGATATCGACGTTGACGCTTTCAACAAGTTTTAAATGATCACCATCGGATTGATCTATAACGATATGAAAAGCAATATTTGTATTCTAGAGTGGCATCCCCCTTCACTGTACGAAATGGATGCGTTTTCTCGTTCCCTTCTTTGTGTGAAATGTCGTTGCCAATTGGATGCGGTGCAATTGCGATGAAGAATCGGTCGAATAAATTTATGTATGATAGGTCCTAGGGCACGTCGGATACGGACGAAAAAGGACCGCAAGGCGGAAGAGAAACGGCCACGGACGGCCTTCACCTCGGAGCAGTTGGCCCGGTTAAAAAGTGAGTTCACGGAGAACCGCTACTTAACCGAGAAGCGGCGTCAAGATTTAGCGCGTGAGCTGCAACTACACGAGAATCAAATCAAGATTTGGTTTCAAAACAAGAGGGCAAAGATTAAGAAAGCCTCCGGACAAAAGAACCCTCTGGCGCTCCAGTTGATGGCCCAGGGTCTCTACAATCACTCAACAATGGCGATGGACGACGACGAAGACGACGATGACGAGATGATGCAACACCAAGAATAAGAGCCCCTCGTTTTCGATTTTTGTTTCTTCAATGAACAAACGATCCAAAAGAAGAGGCTTCGATAACGAGCAAAGACTGTTGTAAAGAAACCCACTGATGACGGTCATCAATAATCATTAGCACCTGCAGTATCTCTCCCTTTTTTTTTAAATATTGTTGTTCTGTATTTTGTATTTTTGTCGTGGCACGTTTATGTGTTTATGTAAATTATGTGTACATTTTAATTTGACTATAGAAGAACCGCAATAAAAAAAACTTGAAAAACGAAAATGATGTATCACTTACACGTGTTGGTAAATATGTGGTCGTAATTAACGTGATATGCGGATGCTCTGTCACAACGCCGGAGGTCTCTCTTGTCGTCTAGGTCTGGCATTCAGCAAAGAGCAATGGCCTAAATAAAAGAAAACCTAGAAGGGTGATGTTGCTTTTAGAAGCGCTGGCAAAGTGAAGCCAAGCATAGACCGTAGGCGTTGGTTTCCTCTGACATCTGTCACACACTCATAGTGTTAAATGCCACTCGTCTGTGCGCGGATCCAGCAGAAAGCCGCGGCGTTTCACGCATACCAAAGCTGCAAATATCTTTTTAGAAACGGTCTAAACGTTTGGCTCGTCTGCCTTTTAGTCCCTATACGAGTATAGACCTATATATATATTACAGAACGAGGAAGCCTTCATTATCTGTTGGCTTATACTGTATAGCAACTAGATGGTCGTTTCTGTCACTTTTACTGCCAGCTCTGCATTTCAGTGCCAACTGTCTTGGCCTTATTAACAGCAGTCAATAAATCTTTAAATTAGCAGACAAAGTTTGTTTTTATTCACTAATTGATGATTCATTTCTTGAAAGGGAAAAGGTTATCTTCTGTTAAAAGAATCCTGCCTATCAAACTGTACATGTTTCTACAGTCTGTTATTTAACCGCAGTGTTCCCTAATTTGTGGGATGCCACGTAACAACATGAATATTAAGAATAATGACACCCTCTCTCCCCAATTTTTTTTTTTGGCGTTCCTCCCAGAGTTATGTTTTTCTAGATTTTTTTTTCTTTCTCAAAAACATTCAAGATATATCTGTTGTTCCTTCGTGTTGGCTCTGATCGCTGTTTTAGCCGCCGAGTCGCATCAGTTGTTGCGTTTCCACTATCACATGTATATACAGTACAACACAGTCTGTAAGTGTCACATGAGCCGCTCGTTAATTAGACGCTTCTTCTTGCGTAGTTAAAACGGCGCCCTTATGTGTCTCACAAGATCTTCAAAGATCTCCTATCTCTATATTTAGAACATCTTCAATCGCATCGTAGAACCCTAAGTCTCAAACAAGTCCTTTGCAGTCAATTGGCAGATGTACAAAAAACCGATTTTCCTAAATCCTGAAATACCTTTTCAAGAGAAATCAATGGGCAATCATGCGGAGGCAAACCAACATTCCGCAAGATACATTGGCAGACACTGACGACGGACAGTGGGGGGGGGGGACTAAATTGGTTGGAAAATAATAGGACAGCAAAAAAAGAAAAAGAAAGAGGGGACTGTCTCATTCAGGAGATGACTTTGGTGGGTAAGGTAATACTTTGAGGCGCGATGGAGGTATGCCAACATCTTTCAGGAGGGTCCCTCACGCCCCCTCTCCTTCCTGTCAAAGCTCATTAGCACCCAACAGAAGATTTTTCTGTGAATAGCAGTTCGGCATATGGAGAAAAGGGAAGTGATTCCGGATCATTTCACGCCAGGAATTGTTTATTTCCGTCATGACTGTTGTGTCTGCGAGTGTGTGCGGCAACGCAGGCTGACATACTACAACCAGCGTCAAACGAATTTCATACCGAACGAAAAACTCTATCAAATAACATTAGCGCATTTTCGCTGCTCGAATGCATTGATTGGTAGAGAAACGTATTTTTTGTTTTGTTTGTTTGTTGAAAGATGTTTCCGCTTTTCTTGAGCTTCTCACACAATGTTCGTCGCCATTGAAAGTGGCAAAGTGTTTGAAAGTCCCAACAATATAAGCAACGCAAAGAAATTCTCTCATCAAAAGTCAAAAAGCTATATGCTGTTTATTTTAAACTAATCTCTCGTGTATCGGATGAATCCATGAGTGAAATAAAGGCAAGTGAATCCGAGTGGAAAACGGATGTGTGTACACAGTTTTGAAGAGTTGATAGATCATGCCCCCATGTTTGTTGTGGCATCAAAGTGAGGCCATCGCACCAATGTGACAGCGGCTCGCGCTCTGATCCGCTGGAATGCAACAAGCGGCCACCAGTCAGCCAACCTGCGGGCCGAAAGCGCAGCGGCAATAGAGGTCGCTTGGGTGCTATGCATTTGTAAAAACGGGGGAAAAGAAAAAGAAAAAAGAAAGGCGAGAAACAACGAAGGAGACGATGGAGTGCGTCACGTCAAAACAGATCAGATCCCGCCGCCGATGCTCAAAAGCGCCATTTAAAAAAAAAACACATTCCGCCCTCGACTTATGTTATGTGGTGCTTGGTTTGAAAAGTAAACAACAACAGAAGAAAATCAAATAAAACAAAAAAAGAATGTCAGTCAAGAATTTTGATGAGCTCTCTCAACTTGAAAGAGTATCGAGTGGTGATGAAGGCACCGCCCAGATGGACAGCAAATGTGGATTCAATAAAAATGTTGATACGTTCGGCGAGGTAACCTGCGCTTAACTGCGTAATAGGATCCTTTGTTTCGTAATGTTACATAAGAATTTGTTTTATTGAATAGATTTTAAAAAAATTCATTGATTGTTTTGGAATGGCACGGAAGCTTTTTTCTGCGAAGTAGAAACCAAACTTCAATTGGATTGTTTGATTGCAGTTGTAAATGTTGAAGAATCCATTGAATCTAAAGAGTGCGCCCTTATACGTAACATTATATCAAGGCTAGGTGAGACATCTGAATCGAAAATAAAATAAAAAAATACAACGTAAAGCAAACCGAGCAAAATGAAAGAAGAAAACGAACCGGTTTCTTCCCCCCAACTATTAGTCTACCATTCTTCATAAGTATAGGAGAAGAGGTGGGTGGCTGCGGTAAGGGTGGGAATAGGGGCTGAGGAGAGACACTTGGGTGACAGTGCCAAGAGGTAGGAGGAGAGCAAGTGGTTTGTGGTGGTCGAGGGGGGGGGGGAGGATTGTGGTAAGCGTGAGAGTCAGCCGACCGTGAAGACCACCTTGGAAGTCTCACCACTTTCTTGTCATCTGGGCTATATGCATTGCCCTGGCTCACACTGAGATATACACAGCCCACCCTCCCCCCCAATCTCCTTGTTTGACACCCGTCTTTTTTTTTTCTTTTTCTTTCCCTTTGCTTTTTTTCAACTGGCAGTGTATCCATCCCCGATATTTGTCTAGTCGGGACTATGGTCCCTTTTCTTTCAAAAAGCATGAAAAGGGTTTAAAAAAACCCACCGTTTGTTCTTCCACGGCAACTGCACCTTCACTGTTTGATGGGAAAATAGTTCGTCAATTGTTGTTCCAGGCTAATCAAGCTTAAGCATCTCCTACACTTGTTTTTTCTTTCCAATTTATTGTGGAGGGAGGAGGTCTGCAGGTATGAAAGTAACACATTTTCAAACAGTTTTTGTTCTTCGTTTTTTTGTAAAGCCCTTCTCAAGTCAATTCGTGGATCGATGTTGTTCAACCGAGCGCATTTGAAAGCCTTGACATTACACCTTTAAAATTGATTCAGCGTTGTGAACGTTGAACTGAAAAAAACCATCGTACAAAACGTGCGATTGAAGGCGATGAACTTTGCATTGAGAAATAGCCAATAAAGAGGGGACAAGTGGTGATCAAATTATCATTAATAACAACGGAAATTTACGAGTTCGAGGCATTTCTTTTGAAGTCAAGGGTTAAACGGTTGATGATGGACAAAGATAAACTCTTTCCAATGTGGAACACCAGCGTTTAAAAAAAAAAAGGGAGGCTGGCCTGGAATGCAATAAGCGATTTATGAAAGGCACAATTTTTTTCTTCTTTCTGTGTGTGAGTTTCTCCCATGGTGTTGGTCAGGCCCAATAAAAAGCTCTAGACAAATTCGACTGTATAGTCAAGGTCCTGTGCCGTACCCATATACACATGGAGGAATGTCTCGGGAACAATTTGGGCACAGTACCTCGGCTACCTCATATATAGCCGAGGGGACCATATACGTCCAAACACTATGTGTAGACTAAAAAAAAACTTTGTAAGTTTTCCCATGGTTTTTTTTTTTTTTCATTTCAAACCACTGCGACTGGGCGACTATATATGTTCTTATAGGCCATCATAAATCAACACATCACTTTGGCCCGTTTGGACATGCTAAAGACTCTATAGTGCCGTTGATGCTCCTGCATCAGAAATGATGACCACCCTCGTTGCTATGAGCCTTCTCAATCCAATCGAGCTCGAGGATGAATATAGAACACGAATGAATATTTTTCAGCAATCATTCTAATTATGACGTCCGCTTATGAAGCTCCGTGAAAACGCGCAATTGCTTCTTCAGGGCATACAGGGTTCTAAATTTTGTCGTAACAATTTCATCGTATACGGAACTAGTGGGAAATGGGCCAGCCACTAGAGGCCGAATTGAACAGCTGATTGTATTAGTACACGTTCCGTTGCATAGCTGGTATAAGTTTTGGCTTGGTTAAAATTTGATTGTGGCTGCGAGAAGAATGAAATAGAATAGACCAGTGGCTAGCGCTCACACGCCGAATTTGTTTGGGGACATGTTTCAATGGATTTCGTACACAGCACAGGACCTATTTAGACCCAATGTATGCGCTGTGACAGATATGTTTTGGGGCAAACATGTCAGCTACGCTTGGACGCCTCAACGGAAACCCTCTTGTCAAAAACCATTGCCCTCCTCCGTACTCCTCCTCTTTTCTGTCTACATATCCCTGCAAGGTTTTGGGTGATTCAAAAAATTCTTATGAGGAGCCCCCCTACACTGGCAAAGCAACAAGACCGATACTTGATCCTAATCGATTAGCTACGGCGGCGGACCTAGGCGACTAGAAAGAACGCGTTAATCGCTCCTCGCTTTTGCTGAATGCCTATGTACGACATTCCAGGCAGTAAAAAAGAAAAAAAAGTCAAGCCCTTTACAGGACACGAAGGCATATTCTTTTTCATGTAGCCTTTATTCTTTCAATTGATACCTACAGCAGAGGCAAAATATGCTATTCGCGTGTCTTTTTCGCTTCCCCTAACATGTAGGCTACAACAATAACGATTCAATTTTTTAAAAATCTCAAATGACCCTTGATGGAAAAGCATGAAAGTCGAACGTTATTGCCGTCTCAAATCGTCCTCCACGCCGTTCAAATTAGGCCATAAGAAAGTGAAAGGGAAATACTTGATCGAAATATTCGATTGCGGCGTATCATGTTAAATATGATGGACACGATGTCTTCTATTTTATTCACATTTCTTAATTTGATATTTTAAAAAATAGATGGGCATGTGCAGTTTATTTTTTTTTAACTTGACCGTCATAACGCTGCCTGAATATCGCAATCAAGATGGCCTCAACCCACAAAGCGCAGCATTCATGCGTATAAGTAGCAACTGAAATGGAGTTGGTGTACCATACCACGAGCAAAGCCAGTGAAAGCTCAAAAATTGATTTGCTGCTGTAAAATAATTGGGTTGATGCAACGCAAGCAAAACATCGATTTCCGATGCACCCTTTTCTCGGCTGCAATTGCATTGGTCAAGTCAAAACCAAAAGCGCGAAATAGTTGGGAATACTGAGAATTTATTCACAGATATACAGCACTGCATGTCGTAAGTGCAACACAAATGAAATGGCCGAGTACATACGAGGACAACGCGACAAAATATTGCGAACTTTTTAAGTGTCAAAGATAAAAAATACAATAGGAATCAATAGATGAGATTTATATTAAAACAAAAAAAAAAACAAAAAAACGTTTGCAATCTGTGTAATTGAACAAAACAGGAGGGAAGGGAAGTCCAACTGGGCATGTCATCATGTGATCATAAAATAGGCTTTGTTATGGTCTATGTACTATGTCGGTCTACCGATAGCAGATGAAATTCAACATTGAAAACAATATGGCACGAAAAAAAACAAACAAATACTTTTTAAATACTGCTTTTTCAAAAAATCAAAGTTGTTGGGAACCTCAAGAAGAAATCGAACTCCATTACTAATCATGTTGCAAAATTGAAGTACGTAGAAATGGAGAAATTGTTTTGATAGAATAGAGCCAGACATTTGTCATTGGAGGCTATACAAATCTTCTTTGGCGAATTGGATGAGTGAATCGTGTAGACGTTTATTTTTGATTGAAGGATGACACACGAACGCGTCTTTATTCACTGTGCTGCTCCCTTTGTTGCTGCTGATGAGAAGCGTAAAATTCTTCGTCTTCATCTTCTTCGCCAACTGGAACAGTGGAATGGTTGTAGAGTCCCTGAGCCATCAGCTGCAGTGCCAACGGATTCTTTTGTCCGGTTGTTTTCTTGATTTTGGCTCGTTTGTTTTGGAACCAGATTTTGATCTGGTTTTCGTGCAATTGCAGCTCATTGGCAAGCTCTTGGCGACGCTTCTCGTTCAGGTAACGATTCTCCGTAAACTCGTTTTTAAGACGGGCTAATTGTTCGGACGTAAAAGCTGTCCGTGGGCGCTTCTCCTCCGCGTTCCTGTCTTTCTTTGTGCGTCTCAATCGAGGACCTGAAACAGAAAATGATTGGGAAAATGATTAATCTGGCCCTTTTTAATATGTATCTTAAAAACGTATCAATATAACGCTATGCTATTTCTAAAGGAAAGGCGCTCTGATCCACTCTCAAACTTGTTGATTGACCTGAAAATAATCCTATATATGTGTAGACCTACTGATGCCTTTCCCAAAAGGTTAAGACGCCATAGGAAAGATATCCGATTGCCAAAATCTTTAATTCTGTAGCTATTCGAAGAATGTTGGGCTTTCTATTTTATTTTGTGTAGTGTGATACGACACGACTCAGTTTATGGCTTACGAGTCGTTATTGATTCATAAGACGGATTGATGTGAAAAGAGCGTATATATACAGCTGTGGGTATATTGGTTACGTCGTACAACCGTCAATCATCTTCATCTTCTTCAGTTTCATCCAAAAGGATCTCATTCCAAGCAGACAAATTCTTCTTTGCAATCTATCGTCTAAGGAATTCCGACACAAACGTTGACTTCTCCGAAGTTGTATTCATTTTGATGGGATGACGTATGAGCGAGCAGAAAATTCTGATTCTTGACAACATGCCACTACCCACGAATTATGATTGCCAAATTGTGTTCACGCTATAGCTTATTCGTAGTCTACTAAAAAAAAAAAGGCGAGACAGCTTCATTTGCTTTTTAAATCGCCAAGTGCATTAAAATGAAAATGAAATGCTAAGCAACGAGTTGCATCATCGTCTACACAATGCAAGTCTCTACCTATATATATCGTACAGTCGGTAATAACGAGGGAAAAAAAAGTGTTCATGAATTCATAGAAACATTTTTTTTTTTTTTTTGGAATGACTCCCGGGTTCAGCGTGCCTTGTTAAGAGAGAATAATAACGTAGAAGATTGAGCCGAAAATGCCAGATAAGAAAATTATAGAGGCGGATGACAGTGGGCCATTATGGCTGTCTTTTGAAGGGAGTCATGATGATTGCTTCATCTACCTTTGTGGATGAAGTTATATACGCGCAAGGTTTTACAATAGTTTTCAGCCCTCAAAAACTATACGGATGAAGATGGATGCCATTGTCCAGTGAGTTGCACGAGGCAGCAGCAACAGATTCAGATTTGTTTGTTGCTGCTGGGTGTAATCGACGAAGCCTAGGGAAGCTCGAGTCCAATACAGACCACCCAAACACATCACGCGGCCATCGCAATGGAAGCAGCCATTTATTCATTCCAAAAATATATCGTCGCTATAAAACGATTTGTTTTTAGCCCAGTTATTCGGAAAGAAGGAATTTAAGAATTAATTAAGGCATTGCTTAATACGCGCGACAGCCATGCAAAATTCCATGTGACGGTTGATAAGAACAGCTGTACGTTTGTAGTTGAAAACCACACGCAGCCTGCGAGAGAACCCTCCCTGTTGCTGTCATGAACAAATAACCTTAATCACTGTCTAGTTTGATGCACGCTCTTTTTTTTTTACTGGGTTCCCCCATTCCGAAATGCAGACCCCGCTATATGGCTGACTCGTGTACCCTGTTTCAAACCCTATATGATCACATAGTTAATCCATCAAGTGAAAGCTTCAGGCGACTAGCTAAATTTGCTTCCTCTTCGTTTCTGTTTTTTTTTAAACTCGAGAGGATCACTTGAATAACGCGCCTCCGCTAAAAAAAAGAGGAAAGAGACCAGGCACGTCTGGAAATTTCATCATTTTTTATTTATTTTATTTTTTGTGAAGTCCTAATCACGGTCATTTGCGCCAGCCAATTCATGATTGCTATGCATTACGAAAGCGAGCTATTAATGCAAATCATTTCAAACAAAAACAGTGGATTCCAGAGTAGTATACATCCGACAAATCAATCGCTTGATATGAATTGGTCGTTTCTTTTATAATATATACGTCCCTGAAATTGGATGTGTGAATATAGCGTTCTCAGCGCACAATTAACCCAATTAGACGACGAAATCTCTCACGGAAGTGTGGTTGATTAGGAAAAACGCAATTAAAAGGAGAAAAACTGTAACCCGTGGTAAATTATAAAATCTAAATGAAACGAAAGAAGGAAAAAAATATATATATTAAATTAAAGGGAATGAAAGCTAAGTAGAAGGGAGTATAGAGCCTCACATGGCGAGTCAGGTCGGTTGGTCGCCCGGGTGGTCGCTATCTTTGGAGGCTTTTTTTTTTTTTTGTTTCCTTTTTTTCCTCTGAAAGCGCGTCGCCTTCAACTTGGCGCACACACAACAGACAGAAACACGCGCGCACAAAAAATGTAAATACACGCAGCAGAGAGAAATAAAAGCTTTAAAGTTATATCTTCTTCACGTCTATTTTCCAAGCAGTGTCGTGTCTTTCTTATTCAATCACTGAAATGGTCACTGATAAGCTCTTTTGCCTTTTGCCTTCTCTCTTTCTCTATATGTCTCTCTTCGCTACATTTTTATGGCCCATGCTGTCCTGTATTTTTCTTTTCTTATTCTGAACATGGCCAAAGCGCCAGCTCAACAGACATGAAAGATAACCATCACGGTTTTAAAAAGAAAAGAAAAAAAGGTCAAGCGCCAATTGAGTTCGCACACGGGCGTATGGAAAGGACATTCGTGTCATATGCTTGTAATAAACTCCACATCTTTCGCATTTCAGTGCAACCCTGTCAAAATGATCTCTGCATTGTCTTTTTCTTTTTCAAATTCCAATTGCAATCAAGAGTCTGAACGCATCTAAAATTCACTTTAGTTTGGTGGGACGTGTTTTTAGTTGAGAATCACGTACATTTCTATGAAGTCAGTGTTTCGTTGGTGGCATAGATATCGCACCACCATATGTATGAATGGGGCTGTCGCCGTTGCGACGTGTGCGCGCCCATGCGCTCACATATTAAGGCCTTATCACTGGTGACCAGACCAACCTTTAAAACCAGTTAACCAGCAATGGTGACCTCTCGTTCTTTTCTTTTTCTTTCAATCCAGTCCCCTCTCTCCCTCTTCATTTCAGAAAAAATAGAAAGTCCCTTTTTTTTCTCTCTGTTTCCCTTTAAATAAAAAAATGTGTTATGTACAAATGTCTTTTTTCTTTATGTATGACGCAGAGAGTATATAGCCAGTGGGGTCAACCAACACAAAAATATTGAACAGCAGGAGCTCCTTTTGAAATGCATTTATAAAGACGTTTGAGGACTTGATCAGCACTTGTTTGTTTTTTTTTGTGTGTCCTTCTGACATTTCAGCTCTAGCAAACCATCCGGGATCTGCAGGCACAATGAATGTCGCGGGATATATAAAACAGCCGTAAATCACGCTACAATTGCCCTGGCGCGCCTCCCCAATACACACAGCAGTATATGTATGATTATAACTATATGTTTTATGTGCAGAATGCTATGGTTGGTGGGTGTTCTTTATTTTTATTTGGATGTGTTTTGCCGCGTCGTGTATATCAGTTGCAAACATACCAGTTTACTAGTAAGGCTGAAAATCATTTAAACTCTGCTGATCGAAAAGAACCATACGCTACACGGCCTATAACAAGCCGTAAACAATCAAACTCTGAAGTATGTATCGATTTTTGTTTTGGTCCCTTTTCTTGTACTGTATTCTGTACCCCATCGACCAACTGAGGGCGTTATCATATATAGAACTCAGTCACTAACGGTTTAACGTTGCTTACTGCCTTTCTGATGACTTGACTCGCCCCGCATATTAAAGTCAACTGTTTTCCGTAGGTGCTGGAGAATCGTCTAGCATAATTCCCGGAATGAGACGAGCTGCACGAGTAGATTGACAAAGATTTCCCAATTTCTTATACAAAGTCGCCTTCGGCTACATCCAAGAGCCATTACGTGGCCGGGTTTGAAAACAAACGTAAAAGAAAAAGCTGATCGGACGCTCCTTGCCATCAAATCATCGTTCGGAATGCGTTGATTCTATATACATTAGGCTCGTATAGTCTAATTAATACTGTGCTAAAGTACAGATACCCCGGTGACACAGCCATAAATGATTGATATACTATAGGTGGTAAATGAAATGAAAATGAAAGAAACTTACCAGATGATGGTCTGTCGGAGTAACGGGTGCAGAAGATCCATGCAGGCCATTTAGCTGGATCGGTCATTTTAGTCGGATCGGTAGGTAGCTCGGTGGATCCACTGGACTGCTCGCCATCTTTGCCATTGCTGCTGCCCTCGCCGGATGAAAATGAAGAGGAATCGGTACAGCTGCTCGTACGTCCGGAGAGATCAGCTGGATCAGCCTTAATTGAAACGGAAGGTGTTTTCTTGCTGGTCAGCGGTGGCGAGACGGCAACGGAGGATTTCACGCGTTTGTTGCCAAGCGAAGGGCTCGTGATGGATGCAGAAGAAGCTGTCCTCTTGATCGATTCTCTGTTTAAAGGTTTGACCTCAGGTTGGCTGGTTTCCTGGTCATCCGCGGCCTCCGTCGAAGTCGATTCTGCGGACGGATGATTGCGACCGAATTCCGGCTTTAGGATGTTCTCGACTGAGAAGGGCAGAACTCTGGAAACTGATTGGGATGTCGGTGATGATTGTCTCAGGCGGCTCAGCGGATGCAGCAAAGGTGGAGGGGCTAGCGGTGGGGCAAGATGACCGGCCATACCGGCAGCGGCTGCGGCCGCTGCGGCAGCAAGTGCCGCGTAAGGAGCGTACGATCCAACGCTGAGGAACGAACCCATCAGGCCCAAAGCTGCTGGATGTTGACTTACTGCGTGATGGTGATGATGGTAAGGTGAGTAGTGGTAGCTTGGAGTGAAACAATTAGCGCCAGAGATCGATGGTGACAACAGGGCGGCTGCGACGGAAGGTGACGCGGAAAAACGACCTGACGCCGAATTGGCCGGGCTGTCGGGAGCCGCCGGACCGGGAGTGGAGGCACTGCGTGGGCTGGAGCCTCGGTAGCACTCGGACAGAAGAAGTTGGTGCTGCGATACGTCTGCCATTGTTTGTTTGTTTGTTTTTTGTTTTGTTTTTTTGCTGTCGATTTCGCACGAATTTAGACACACACCAAGCGAGAAAACAAAACAACTGACAACTGAGTTTCGAAGCCAATTAGTGCGCCTGATTGAGATATGTGTGCTTTGGAGCAAGTGCTGTCGACGACTGACGACAACTCAAGTAGCTGGCGGGGGCTTAAGAACAAACTTGTGAGAAAAGCTGCAGTGCTGGAACGGAGAAAGGCGGAGCCGGTAGGAGCAAGTGACCGCCTCTTTTACTTTCACGATTGGTCCAACGATCGTCCAATCCAAAAGAAGGGATGGTTCCCTTCTCTGACTGCCTCACAGAAATTATCTCTTCAGCCTCGTTGACTTCATCACTTTGATAACAGGGAATATAAAGAATACGAGTTTGAAAAGAAAAGAAAAAAATGTTTTAAAAACCGAGACTTCGGCGTTCCTCATCTTGGAGAACGCTGTGGGTGGTCTAGCGCTTGCGCACCAACCAAAGGGGGAAGAGAGACTGGAAATGCCTGTGAAATGCAATTTATTGAAGGCAGCACATCAAGTCGACGGTTTCGACTCTTTCATCTTCATTACAGTTCCGGCCTTCAGGGCCATTTCTGAAAACCAAACGAAATGTAATGATCAAATAGAGAAATCAATTTTCAAGGCGCCAGCAGTTCGAGGTTTATATTTATATATATATACATATACCTGCTGGAATAAATAAAGGGTGTGTTCTCGGTGCTCTCGTGTACGATTCATACTCACTTGTTGTATACGCGGCTAATAACGAACACTCATTTTTCCACTGGTGCTGTTGCCAACATTCACCGTCCGGGCAAGAGCTTTCATATTGGCGCATTGAAATCCCTCGTTATACCTACGAAGATGTATACAGTTACAATGGTGGATCGCCTATATATAATACCTGTAAGCTGATGTACTGCTGGTTATATATCATTCGGTACATATATAGACTAGAAAAATAGCGAGTTATGAACAAACGCGTTGGGCCAATATTTGAATGTGACGAAAATAAATATATAGACCTATGATCTAACTAGTTTGATTTCGTGTTGGTGACAGAACCTTCAATTCACACGCTATTGTTTGCTGCTGATATAACTATTGTGGCAGCTGTTGCGCGACTCGTCGCTCGAGTATACATTTAGGACAGACAGATCCGTGCGCAGCAGTTCTACATCAGCATTAACTTGTCTCTTTTTTTGATATCACATCCCCCCTATTTTCGACTTTCCCCCTCTATATAAGGATATAGTTCTATCATGGTCGGCATATGGCATCTGACTCTTGTTCATAAAATACTTATACGTATAGTATAAGCTTATATGTATGAAGGGTGTGTATAGCCAGCAGGGGGGTGGGCTATTGAATTGTTGTGACAGACGCTCAGTGCTATATATGTCCTATGACTATGCGATGCTCTTTTCAAAAGAGCGTTTTTGTGTATAGCGGTTGCGATGAATCTGAGTAAGATCTCTTTTTATTTCCCAAAGCTAAATATATCCTTTGTGGTTGAAATGCTTGCACAACAAACATTATCCTTTTGTGTATATACGGTCTTGGTATCATATTTTTCTATATTATCATCGTCATATAGCGGCTCCTTTTGACTTCGTTTATGCCCTATAGAATAAAAAAATAAATAAATCTAAAGTGCCCTTTTTTTTTTCTTAAACAACATTTCACTAACTGGCTACCATTTAGAGCCTATCAGCCTATCAGTAGGCTATATTAGGCATAGGTTGGACGGCATAAACGTGATACTCCTATAGTTCTTTAACTGAAAAACAAATGAAATAATCATATATTTCAATCAATTCAGTTAACAACTCAAATACTGCGCAAACTCTTTAGATCTGTTTTTGTTTTTTTCGTTTGGGGTTTCTCAGTTCTATACTTGTATACCGCACACAAATTATATTAAATGCTTATATCCTGAATGACATTAAACATTACATGTTTTGCTCTTATAGACTTGCTGGTATTATCAAGTAATATGGCGGTACATAATAGAAAACGA
This sequence comes from Daphnia magna, assembly GCF_020631705.1. NCBI lineage: Eukaryota > Metazoa > Arthropoda > Branchiopoda > Diplostraca > Daphniidae > Daphnia > Daphnia magna. The sequence continues at coordinate 1,242,001 of NC_059183.1, forward strand.
GAATTTAGTTAATATATTTTTCTTTTGTGTCAGCATCAAGAGGAGAGCGGTAGGAGACTTCATGGACACGAGCTCCTCGAGTCTATACTCTTAGCAGACAAGCGGTGATTATTTAACTGGCAACTCCATGGGTGGGCACATTATTCTATTTCAGCATGCGACAAGTAGGGAGCTGCTGCTGGCCTATCAATATAAAAACAGCAGCCAAAACAAACGAAAGGAAACCCGTTTTTTTTTTCTTTGTATATTTCCCCCAAGCTAAAAGATTCTCCGTGTCCTCTCTTTTTAGATAAAAATATCCAGACATCTCACGTCCACAACGTAGAGGATATATATTGTTGTAGACGAACGAACAGAGTATTTTTTTTTTGTTTTTTTTAAAGGTTTGTGCTTCAATTCGGGCCTGAGTTATACTGTTGTAACTTGTCGAGTTGAGCACTCAAGTTGGTCGACGTCAAGCTTAAGGTAGCTAGAACAAATCGCGGTGATTAGCACTGTATTTTCACCCCTGGGTCCCATCAAAAAGAAGAAAAAAAAAACTCCATTTGACTTCTACTGTGTTTTTTTTTCCTCCCCTCCCATCATGGTTTTCAGCCTCACATTTGTCGTGCCTTGGTCAGACAGAACAATAGCCTCACCTGCACTTATACTGATGACTCGCCATTTATATTCTCCTTTTTTTTCCTTTCTCCGTTTCTTTTTTCTATATACACATCCATTACTTAGTAGATGTATATATTTTTTTTGCCTCGTTCCAACCTCGTTTCGCCAACAGAATTTGTTGATTTCGTATAGAGTCAGTGCCCCCCCAAAAAAAAAGGTTCAGGTCATAAAAAAAAAAAAAACTAAAAATCTAAGCAGACCTTGACAATTATCTATACGTCATCAAAAACATAGTTGGAGGATTTTTGGCAATCAAGGTGCAATAAAACTCCCGCGTTGTCTATTATACTTGCTATACTTGATGCCGGGAGGTTGCTATATAGTTGCAACCGAGCATCAGCATCTGTCACGTGTTGCAAATGGACAGTCATTTGTATTGGTGTCCAGAGTCTCGAGACCCTGGATGACCAGCATGAATTGAGCGTTTTTATTACATGTTGAAGGCTATTTATGGCTATTAAACTATATATAGGAACGAAAACAATATAGGGGGGAAAACAAAACTGCTGTCGATGCCATTATATATTTAGGGCTAAAAGTTTAACTGTAACAAAAGACGAATTTTGAGGAGGGAAAGAAAAGTTGACGTAAAATTCAGATTATACAGACTGTGTATAGGCTTGACATTCCGTAATCGATGATAAGCGACCGGACTCGTTAAACTGTATATGGCTCAGTTAATAACATGCTTTGTTACCTCTGGTTACCTCACAACGTTCGGTCTGTTGGACCGCTATAAGTCTCTTTTTATGGCGATTAAAGAAGACGAAGAAATGGTATATTCTGTTCACGCGATCGTGGAAGCCATGCGAGTGATCTGCTCGTGCAATCAGCAGCTACCTCAAGAGAACCACAACGGGCCAGAACAATTGGGATCGAAGTGGGCGCGAGACTCAAATAACGGGGTTTCGTTCTTTTTGTTCTTTCTCTCTTTTTTTTTCTTTGTCTTTTCCATGTATATAGTCAGACGTAGACTATTTATGGTCATGCTTTGTTCAGTCCCGATTGGTGGAATGTTATTTAGTGCAGCCTTCCCAGTCTGATGGTGGTACAAGCTATAAGCGCGCAAGAGCCACCACAAAAGGGAGTCACCATTTTTGGGGTCTTATATTTTTATTGAGGGAGAACAAGAAGGGGAAGACGGCGTGATTACACGGTTCTCACATTATTTGTTTGTCTGCGCGCTTGTTTTTGTCTGCTTCGTGTGTGTTGGCTAAAGAAAGAGAGTCAACGAACCAATCAGTCCCCGACCACACAGCGTTGCGGCTGCGTAAATATTCAGCCACAGGGGCAATCACCATCCGCGTGAAACGCTCAACGACAACAACAACAACAACGGCAAGCAGCACACACACACACACAAAATGCACCACAAAAAAAAAAAAATCATTTAGTTCAGGAAGTTGTGTTATCAATTCACGCTTGGATTTTCTTTTTTTTTTGTTTTTTCTTTGTGTCCGTCTTTTAACTGAATTTCTGTCGTCCTCTCTAACTCATATATACCTGTTTAAACTCACGATACAATTTATTTGTGGCATGGCGTTCCCCTTCGTTCTTCCTTATTTCTTTCAATTTGAGGAAACATGGTTTATTTCAACAGCACCTTGATTAGCTCTTCGCCTTCTGCCAAAGGCAGCACAAATTTTTTCCTTTAAAATATGAAGACTCGAGCCGTGACTCCCGCCCGCTTCAATTACGTTCTAACCCAAGTCATGGCTATACTTTTTTTTTTTAATCCCACACAGTGTTTTTTTGTTTTTTTTAACACATTTTCTTTTTTCTTTTTTTCTTTTTTGATTGCTCTTATTGAATCTTGACGTTATCGTTAAATTAATGCCGGGGATTTCTCCCCTTCTTTTTTTTTTCCTAACGAAATTTGTGCAACTCTGCGTATTACGTGGCTGTTTAGTAAACGAGCGCTGCATTTGAAATGAGACTCATGTGTCAACGACGCACGTGCTCGAAGGCGACACGTCGGGTCTCGTCCTTTTCCTGTGTGGAAGCGAGAACGTTTTGAATGGCCCATCAAACATCTTTGAAATATTCGTTGATGTAAAAAAGAAGACGGGGAAAATATAAAGGAAACAGGACCGTTATGGGGTGAAGGAAAAGAAAGATGAGGGGAGTGTTTACAAAAAAAAAAATGTCTTGGCCATCGAGCGTTGCCTTGCATATATATGATTCCGGCATTCCGCGGCTGCTGTTGATGCCTCTCTGATGAACTCTCCGTCATGTGACTTGTTATTCTCTTTATACTCAAACGTCACCTTCGGGGGCCTCTCTCTCTCAGACAGATTTGACGAGTGCGACCAAAGATTTCATGCGTGTCAGTTTGCTCATTCACGTAACTCCCCCCCTCTTTGATGGGCAGCGGCGACAGTAACGACAGCCACGCGCCTTCTCCATATAATGCCTCATTTTTTAAACATCACTATATGCGTTTCGGTAAAACTGATTTTCTGTATATATAAAGTTGAACAGCAGCAAATTACGCGCCTGTGTGTGTGTATTAGTTATAGAAAACACGGACAAAGTATCGCTTCAAACTGATCGTTATGGCATCAAACTGATTATGATCTTTAAAGATTTAAATGCTATATACAGTTATATAACGATTCGTTTTTAATGAGGTGTTCTTCCCTGAAATGCGCGTGGGTAAAAACGTTCAACATTTTCAGTAATGCGTCATCAAATTTTTTATAGATCAGATAGCATTTCCGTAGTTTGGCTTATATACAAGACAAGCAGACGTCTTCGTAACAAAACAAAAAAAAAACACACAAGATATAACACACAGAAAAGCAATCAGCTTGCGACGACGCGCCTGATGCTGAGAATTGTTCCCGATCGTTAAGATCGTGTGCCTTTTTCTTTTTTTTTTTCTTCTTCTTCTTCTTGGATATGTAATAGTGAAATGAGAACAAGGGAGAACATGTTTTATATTTGGTTAGGACCCAGCTGCTGCTGTACACACGTTGAAAGAAGCTGCTACTAGCCATTCGGATGGCAAACCGCAAATGAAAATGCTGTTATACGTTGCTATATGCTTATATGTCTTTTGTGTGTACATAAAACGTCGAAATCAAGTGGGAACATCTGCCCACTTGCTGTGACATCCGCAAAGAATATATAGACGGAAGAATATATATATGAGTTTGAAACTGTTGGGTCATGGGATCCAGTGTTACGACACACAACGCAGCCACCATTCGTCTATATAATATATATTCAATTTATGCATTCTATACGTGATTTTCTTTCAATGAAAATGCAACTGAGCTTTTTGAAATATTTCGTTATTGGGCTGTTGTTTTTTTTTTTTTTGTCTTTTTATGATGGGACTGGAAACTAGGTTGCACATCTTGCAAAAATAGTATAGCCTTCAAAAATTCGACGACGCAAAACAGATAGCCATCGTTTTAAAATATGACCTCCTGGCCAACGTGATGCAGCACTGTGGGAAACGACAGTTCCTTCTATAAAATCTCAGCCTCTCTCGTGTCACAGATATACAAAGACTCCCCTGGTCAATATTGGTCACGGTTTTACAACCTGGTTGGTTCCACTATGTTGTTTCTATGTAGTACCTTGTTACCTACGGGTCAATACGTTCTATACGTGTAAACATAGGTATAGGGGTCTATGGAAACGTACATAAGAACAAACGAAACAGCTCTGGTCCCACCAAACTGTATGCAGACGAAAATGGGCTAGTATATATATGCCAAAACATTGTGACTTGGTATTGCTTTTAACTGTTTCGTTTGACAACCATCAAGAAGTAAACAAAAAGGCTGTGAGATTTTTACATCATGCTGTATATAGTGTGGGATTCCATCGTGTCTTTCGTTGGTTTTAGCCTTGTTCTTTCTACACCACTGAAATTCTGAAGCATTTTAATGTCGACTCCGTTTCACCACAGGAAAAACCAAACTAAAACGATGTTCTCGTGTCTTCAGCTGATTCCTCGATTTCATTGATATACCGTTGCCAATTGTCACAAACCATTTATGAAGCGAAAAATGCTTTACCGTATGTGAAAATATATTATCGTGGAACTTCTATAGTACTCCATAACTGCTGAAATCTATTTGACCGTGAATATGCTGTAGCTTCTTTCTCTTTTTCTAATGGAAAACCCTTGAAATAAAAATGCCGCTGCTCGGAGTATTGAGTCACTTTTGCAATTGCACACTTTCGTCTCTTACCAACCACGTGGAAACGTGTCTAATATAGTAAATTACATGGTCTCGTTTCATCAACCAAACAATCGAAATAACACCATTCGAATGGCATTTATTCGCACCGCAACATGTGTCTTCGATTCTCTGTTATAGTCAAGGTGTTCAAGGCAGGTGGAGATCACTATCGGTTTCCACAAATACTTAAACCCAACATCTAATCGAGATTCGTAAACAAGTCAAATGACGCGCGACATATAGTCGATTGGGCTGGTGGTTGCCTTGTGATTATCGGGCAATGTCGCCTTCCACATCCGAATGAGCTAGACGTCTCCATGGGGTGTATATACTTATACAAGCCAGTTTAAAAATAGCCACGGCGGATGCGGTTTCAGGTGCGCTTATTACCACAACGCTCTATGATTGGACTATATAGAAGCTTCTCCCAGTATATATTTTTTGAATTGCACATGTTGCCTCGCTCCAACCAAAAAGGAGAGCAAAACAGACAAACCGCCGTCTTATTTATAGATATAGAAGTGACAACCGATGAGGAACATTTATTTACAACCTAAAAAAAAAAGGAGAAGTTTCTTTCTTATCCAATCAACCCAACAGCCTTCAATTTTATTGACACCAATTGTTGGGTTACAGCCATAAACAATGCCAACAGAGAAGATCCTTCGGCACAAATGGCCCGTCTTTTTTTCTATGTAAAGTTACGTTGGCCACAGTCAATTGTGGTGACACCTGGATGAAGCATATACATATATTTTAAGCGAATTAGTCACGTTGCGCTATCAACAACCTTTCTCTCGTTGGTATAAGAATATATGCGCTTGCAACAGAAACTATATAGAAGAGAAAGAAGATGTTTGACATCCAGCAGCCCACCATGTGCGACATGCTTTAAATATATTGTCTGTATCGTATATATTTACATTGGCATGAAAATAAACCCTTCAACCAAGTTCCTATTTATTTTAACAACTTGTTTTATAAACAGTCTATGACTTATTGTCGTTTTCAACTTCGCATGCTACCTTTATAGTAAAACATATAGATTTTAACGTATGCGATACGTCGATTGTTCGGCAGAAGGTTTTACATTTAAGAACTGTCTCTTATGTACGTATGACTCAAAAGCATTTTACCTTATACTATACCATAAAAATTCAGTATATCAAGATAGGCGAAACAGAAGAAACTATTGAATTAAAATATTTTAGGCATTTACATACTAAATTTACGCATTCCTTTTTTTTTTTACAGAGAAAGCTAAAATGTGCTGCTTATCCGCCGATGTCCAAACCGTATCGAAGAAGACCGCAACTGTGCGACTGCATTTTTATTTTTATGACCCGCAATACATGATTCTAAAAAAAAAAAAGGGAAGCCTCTTTTGGTCTTGTTGTCAGTTCAGAAAAGAAAAAAAAAAGGCTGAGACTCGCTGCACAGATATAGGCAGCACTCACAAAACAAAAGGCGCAACATCCTATTCGGAGGTAGGCGTTTCGGACAGGTTGACGACGTTTCAATCTCTATATAGTTTCTTCTCATTTAACGGTGGGAAAGGCAAAGGCCACCAGTAAGAAAAGCCCGTGAGAAAATGTTGCTGAGCTCTTCGCCCATATGCATATACAAGGAACCATAAGATGCACAGCTGATCCATCGACTCTTTCAATTCCGCGAGTCTATACGACCACGTAAACAATCGACCAGAGTGAATATTTACAACTATCCTCTGCGTCATAGAACTATAAAGACAGAAAGAAAATAATAGATGTATATATATAGATTTTATAGCAACCCTTTTGTATTTGGCTAATAGCCTACCGCTATATCACAGCCAAGCGTCAACCACCACACATTTGGGTGGTGGCGGCCACAGTGCTGGCAGTTTATAACCGGAGATGGCCATAACGCATTCGATCGGCAATATAAGTGCCCCTAGTTTTTCTTTTTAATAGACTCTCAGTTTTTTTTTTTTTTTTTTTAAGATTTTATATAGTTCCCAATAATTGTCATTTAGAAACATGATCACAATATAGTAATGGTTTTTAGAAAAATGTTTGGTGGCTGAGCAGTTCACTTTGCTTTATTTCCTATATATTTGAAACGAGCGCGGTGTAAGTCACTTTAAATTCTTTTAATGGTTGTAAAGAGTTTTTTTTTTATCGCAGGTTGGCGGAACGTAATAAAATAATAAATATAGCCAGCAAGTATATTACCCTAACCCGCGCTGATGATTGAGCGCGTATACTTATCTTTTCCAAGTTATTTGCCATGTCGGCTGTGCGGTGCGCAAAAACGGCCAAACATTTCTCCGATTTGCGATTTCCCTGTTTGAACTATAGATTATACGTTTAGGAAGAAAAGGCCATCGATAGAATGTCGAACAAATCGATTTAAAAAAATAAAACTTTGCCTGAAAATAAAACCAAAATCCGTCATATTTATTGGCAATATTCTTTAGAAATGCCGCCAACTCTATATAGTGACCGTCGTCAATAAAAGCAATCAGCGATCCTATTGGGATTTGAAACCAAAAGCATTCCGTACTGGAAAACGGCCTACATAATGACAATTGGGGGCAACGAAAGTACCATATACATATAGTCTACAAGTATATATACAGTTCAGAGTTCAAAACGGAAGAAATGCTGGACGACATATACATTCCGCCGTCAAGGAAAAAAAAAAAGAAATGGGTTAAAAAGAAAGGCCGATCGTTTTTAAAACGAACGACCAACGAGTATACATCTATAAAGGACCGCCATGTTATTGTTCCTTGTAGGTTTTTTTATTGCCTTCATTATCGGCACCATATCTCCATTAAACTCTATAATGACTCTATATATATAGATATACCGGTATACGCTGCACCAAGCATTCCAAACTTCTACCTGCTCCTTTTTTTTTCATTGGATATCGTATAATGACGGCCGTGGCAATGGAGGCGAGCGACCAAGTTTTATTTCATTTTTTTTTTATGATACTTTTGTTTGATGTTTCATTTACAGCCGACTTTAAAGTATAAGCGGAATCCTTGGATTGCTGATGATACTCATACATGAGAATGCCATCCCTCACTACACATTAACGTCCGATTAAAGCAAGAGTTTTCGACGTCGTTAAAATTTATTGGCAATCTTTTTACCAACTGCGTTTTTCCCACTCGGAAGGGAAACGCGTGAGGAGGCGGGACTGCTGTGCATCACGATACACAGCGACGATGTTTAAGTGGTTCGTGGTAATAGATTGATGTGTATACTGATTTGTTTCGCCGATTAAAAGTGGGTGTTTTCAATTGTAATATAGTGGATGGTAAGCCAACGAATTATATATTTTTGAAATCGTGTTTTAAAACATTTCTCACGTCCTGAATTTGGTTTTTAGCTGCCCAGCACCATTCCGGTGTGGCCGAGCTCGAATGCATTTCCTAAATTGTATTCGAAAATCCCATGTTTTTCTGCAATCCTCGGTCGACATGTCGTAAGCCATTTCCTTGAATTGGCCTTCGGAAAGCTTTGGAAACATTCTTGTAAATATATAATAAGCCATTTAGAATAAGGCCACAAAAGAAGGCAGCCAAATTTACTTAGAAAGAGAACAAACAAAGACATATTCAATGTGATGATCTACAAGCCTTTGGTGCTCCTACGGCGCACAGGTTAACAAGCGCACCAAAGGGCGATGATTGATGGTGATTTTCCTGCCGAATTCAGAGTGTGTCTACATCTCAGGCGCGCCCATATTATCCAACATGTCTAAGCCATTTGCTTATTGATCATAAAAGCTCAAGTTTGAATACACATTCAATTTTTTGTTTGTTTAGTATTTATTTTTCTGGATCTCTTTTAATTTTATAGAATGGCGGTCATTGAAAAGAAGGTTGACAGTGCGCGCATATTCAAATGCGCTAGCTGTTTAGGTTCGGCGGATATGTATAAGAATTCCCATTAGACGCTAGAACATGTTTTCTGACCAAAGCAGAGAGCCATCAAAGGTCCAACATCGCAAACTGAAGAATGAGAGTTGAAGAGCGCCAACAGCCACAAATGTCCCCCCATCAACTGAACAATTTCCAATCGTTGGTGATTTGGTGTGTGTGCAAGCTCATTTCTTTCTTTCGCCCTTTATTTTTCAAATATAGGAAGGAAAGAGAATTTCCATCAAAATGGTGAAATTAGCGACTTGTCATTCCAAATTGGCTTAAACGGCTCTTCTTTTTTGACTCTGTATAGATGGCAAAGAGCAGCGGGTGGGGCTCTTTCTCTCCGTCGCCTCTTCTATAGAGAATTCTGATTTATCGGTTGGAAGGTGGATGTTGTGCTCTTTGCAGAAAAGACGCTGTGAAAAAAAAGGAAAGAAAATAAACAGAAAATTGAAATGGATAGAAGAGCATAGGAAAGGAACGTGCAATGAAAAAAGAAGAAAAAAACGAGAGAGCCCATGTTAGGACTCGAATCGAAGACAACCTGGAGTGCGTTGCTAGCGGGAGGTTGTCACGCCAAACACCGCCCACTTGAAGGCAACAAAAAAAAAAAATTCAGGGACCACACACAAACAACCCACGGATCTTCACTTTGCGCGCATCAACTCGCATCCATCGTAGCGATGGAATTTTTAATATTATTATTTTTTTTTCAGACAAGAAGTTTGTTCATCAACTCTTAATAATCGCATATAATGATGGGGAATTCACAGGGTTTTTTTTTTTTCTAGCGGTTTTTCTTTTTCTCCTGTCGGTGTGTTTCTCTAATAAAATAAAGATATAAAATTAGCCAGCCTTTAAAAAAAAATAGTGCTGATTGAATTTCCGTGCGCAATCGTTGAGTAGAGCTTTATAGATATTATATACCTTGTGATGGATTTTTTGAAAAAGAAATCCCCTCTTCTTGTAAAGTTTATAGTACCTTTTGGGAATGAGTGAAGTGCCTTCGGGTTATTGGGTGCTGATGGGAGAACAGCGGACTTGCCTGTTTTCAACGGCCATCTTTGGTCCTCTCCTTTTCTCTGCTCCTCCCCCGTCTACCTTTTTTCGTTATAGGAGGCCAAGAATGTTGAAAATTCTGGGTGCCGCTCAAGCCTCGTATTATTTCAGGATAGTCCAAAAAGTGGGAACGACGGCCAAAGATCAAATGTGCCCTCAAAGAGAAAACGAGTTCTGCTGTTTGGCCGTGCGTTGTGAACAAAAAGCTTCAAACCAACAGATTCGTATAGTAGAGACATGTCACTAACGCTCTAATTAGCAAAGACTGATCATGCGCTTGAACGCCTTTCAATTAACATTCATTCAGACAGCTCAGTATGAACGAGGAACTTGAATTGAAAGCAATTTGCTGCAATACGAAATTGGGCGAATTTTAATGTTCCGTTTTTTTAGAAATGACTTTAAAAATCCAATGTGAGGCCTCAGTTCCACCTACACACGTATACGAATAGAAAAATTCAATATCGAGTCTGATATGTACCGAAACTGTTGTACTTTGGGTTCTCATAAGAAAAGAAGAACAAGACCTCAAAGCTCAATGTCAAAAAAAGACAATTGGGAATTTTTAGTTTTAGGACAAACACAAAAACAAAACAAGAAAAGACTTTGCTAAAAATTTTGGCATTGGACAGTTTGCCATTTTTTGCCTTTTCAGGACTGAACAGTTGAAATGCTACATCTCGCAGAGGACGGGGATTAAGAGATTAAGATGAGAGCCAAGAGAGTATAGATGCGCACAAAAGTCAAGTCTGACGTATGGGTTGCTGTCGAGCAGGCAAGACAATGAACAGCAGCGTCCCTTCTGTACACCTTTTCTCTCGGATGTCATGTCTTCTTTGCGTATTCAAATAAGAAGCTTAGGCGTACCATTTTTGCTTCCCCCTTTTATTTCCCTCGGATCACTGGCTTACACGGATCTGTCTTTATACGTGTCACACATCACACACAGAAATGGTGGTGGAGACCACGCCTATAGATTTTGCTCGCGCGTACACCTCTCGCTGTGCAAAGAACAAATATATACGCACACAAATATAGGCTACGCATCATTGATTACCAGCAACATCTGAAAGGTTATATCGTGCATCCCGTTATAGAACTGATATCGGTTCATTTTGATTTGCAAACGCTTGTATACGTAGGGCTTTGTCGTAGTTTTCTGGACTGTTTATATGCAAAACGAAACGTTGAGTTTGCTTGATGACCAAGTCATGCTTATCGTGACTTAGACGATAAGAATGATTACCCCAAATATTATTGTTATTACTTGTTCCTATTTTTATTTTTTTCAATTAAACTCTGTAATAAGATAGGTCCATTATCTAGCTAATCGACTCGTCAACGTTGAACGCGTACGTCATTCAGGCGTATTGCGCTTACGGCTTTAATATGATTTCATCTTTTTTATACAGTCTGAGTTTGCACGAGAAACGTCATGCAACAAATGTAGCTGTCAATTGTGCTACACACAAAGCAAAAGGTTATTCAGAACAAAATGAAATCGTAGACAAGGATACAATCACGCAATAAAAGCACATTTAGAAAAGGACAACGATTATTCGTTTGTTGTCCATAACAAGTTGAAAGCATTCCATTAAAATTGGTAATTTCTTGCACAAGATGAAACGCTTATACTCTCGAAATTATATATCACAAAACATTGAATTGAAATCAATTGAACCTTATACCTTTTTTTTCTAAAGCAAGGGCAAGTTTTTAGGCCCCGGCCTAAAAAAAAGCGGACAAATTGAATAAAAAAGGAACCCCCCTCTTCGTTGCATCCCTCTCTGTGTGGAAAAGCAGCAAAATCACCTGCGGGTCAGTATATAGTATATAGGCGAGTTCCTGGTGCCAGCATCGTTTTTGGCTCATTAAAACGAGTACATAACAACAGCACATCACCTGGATTGGCCGTAAACATGCAGAAAGAAAAAAACGATATAAATGAAAACACGGTAGAGGTCGACTACTTTCTTTTTACTTTTCTTGGTCTCTCTTAGATTTTATGGAGACAAAAAGAATGGTCAAAATGCGTTGCCATAGCGTTACAGAATGAGGGTCATAACAGCACAGGGTTGCTGACTTGTTAACCAATTTGAAAGCCAAGATCGCCTTTTTCTGTTCCTTCCCAGGTCCTGTTGCGTATAGACACTTAAGCGAGGCGAAGATAGAGATAAATACCAGGTGTCATTATATATACGCAGCATATTTACGAATACTATACAGCTATACGTGTACTCGATTTCCTGTGTATAGTCTAAATTGCTTAAGCATTTATAATGAAGGGGTTTAAGGGGGCTCCTAAATTCTCCTTCTCTTCACCTAAGAATAACCTAAAACAGAATACAAGAAGTGGTCTATTCAAGGCTATTTTTCGGGAAGATAAACAAAATGTCTTTAAAAATGTGAGGTTTCTTTGATTTTCGACGTTTGTTTAGGTGTTTACACATTATGAAAAGGCCTACATGTGTGTGATAATGTTGAGGCTAGATTGTTCGTACATGTACAGAAATCACGTGTATGATGTGTGGTGATTGCACTAAATGACTTGTGTTACGCACTCGACGTAAAATTGGTCTCCTTGCGTTGTCTCCCGAAATGATTACGAACGCTCTTTTTCCCACGGCTACCTGGTGCCATGTATTTTTCTTTTTTTTTTCCTTTTTCGGTTTGCGAGGTGTATATATATACAGTAGTTGTGGGGAGTATCTTATTTACTGCCCAAGCATTTCGGGCGTCTCGTGATATCTATGAAACTATAACGCAGCGGGAGTAAGTACAGTCTATATTCCATACGTTGCAATTGCATGGACGATGACTACCTCGAAAATCGACGGGGAAAAAGGAATAGAAACAAACAAAACAAAAAAGTATACCGCAATTTTAATGTTTTGTTGGCTGTGTGTGCTTGATTCATTTCAGATTGGTGGCCGCAAACAAGTTGTGTTGATGTTACTTTGT